>NW_028156879.1:107500-191872 GCF_964263955.1 Coregonus lavaretus
CACTATATAAGGAATAGGGTACCATTCTCTGGTCTAAAGTAGTGCACTATATAGGGAATAGGGTGCCATTTGGGACTTAACAGTCTGTAACTGAGATATGTTGTGTTCTTCTGAATGGTTGGTTAGCCCTCAATGATCCAACATCTACTATTCACAGTAAACAGTAGTTTCTCCCTCAATGATCCAAACATCTACTATTCACAGTAAACAGTAGTTTCTCCCTCAATGATCCAACATCTACTATTCACAGTAAACAGTAGTTTTCTCCCTCAATGATCCAACATCTACTATTCACAGTAAACAGTAGTTTTCTCCCTCAATGATCCAAACATCTACTATTCACAGTAAACAGTAGTTTTCTCCCTCAATGATCCAAACATCTACTATTCACAGTAAACAGTCGTTTTCTCTCAATGTGATAGCTGTAACTGGCTCCAGTAACAAACACTACAGCAGTATTTTGTTCTACTGGAACTAGTGAGGTTAGCAGACATGGTAAAAAGCAGAGACTGCATTGGAAACACACAATGCAGCTGGGATGTATAGTAGATCAACTAGCATTTTGGTGTCATTTTTATGGCGTAGCAAAAACATCCATCCTCACAACATTACACATATTTGGCTGCCCTGCGGTCTGGGCTATGCAGTTGATCAGAGACTGCCCTGTGGTATAGTTGATCAGAGGCTGCCCTGTGGTCTGGGCTATGCAGTTGATCAGAGACTGCCCTGCGGTCGAGGCTATGCAGTTGATCAGAGACTGCCCTGCGGTCTGGGCTATGCAGTTGATCAGAGACTGCCCTGCGGTCGAGGCTATGCAGTTGATCAGAGACTGCCCTGCGGTCTGGGCTATGCAGTTGTTCAGAGACTGCCCTGCGGTCTGGGCTATGCAGTTGATCAGAGACTGCCCTGCGGTCTGGGCTATGCAGTTGATCAGAGACTGCCCTGCGGTCGGGGCTATGCAGTTGATCAGAGACTGCCCTGCGGTCGAGGCTATGCAGTTGATCAGAGACTGCCCTGCGGTCTGGGCTATGCAGTTGTTCAGAGACTGCCCTGCGGTCTGGGCTATGCAGTTGATCAGAGACTGCCCTGCGGTCTGGGCTATGCAGTTGATCAGAGACTGCCCTGCGGTCGGGGCTATGCAGTTGATCAGAGACTGCCCTGCGGTCTGGGCTATGCAGTTGATCAGAGACTGCCCTGCGGTCGGGGCTATGCAGTTGATCAGAGACTGCCCTGCGGTCTCGGCTATGCAGTTGATCAGAGACTGCCCTGCGGTCGGGGCTATGCAGTTGATCAGAGACTGCCCTGCGGTCGAGGCTATGCAGTTGATCAGAGACTGCCCTGCGGTCGAGGCTATGCAGTTGATCAGAGACTGCCCTGCGGTCGGGGCTATGCAGTTGGTCAGAGACTGCCCTGCGGTCGGGGCTATGCAGTTGATCAGAGACTGCCCTGCGGTCGGGGCTATGCAGTTGATCAGAGACTGCCCTGCGGTCTGGGCTATGCAGTTGTTCAGAGACTGCCCTGCGGTCGGGGCTATGCAGTTGTTCAGAGACTGCCCTGCGGTCGGGGCTATGCAGTTGTTCAGAGACTGCCATTAGAGCAGAGCCCTATAAAAAAGGGCACGGTAGTAGTGCACTAGATAGGGAATAGGGTGCCATTCTCTGGTCTAAAGTAGTGCACTATATAGGGAATAAGGTGCCATTCTCTGGTCTAAAGTAGTGCACTATATAAGGAATAGGGTGCCATTCTCTGGTCTAAAGTAGTGCACTATATAGGGAATAGGGTGCCATTCTCTGGTCTAAAGTAGTGCACTATATAGGGAATAGGGTGCCATTCTCTGGTCTAAAGTAGTGCACTATATAGGGAATAGGGTGCCATTCTCTGGTCTAAAGTAGTGCACTATATAAGGAATAGGGTGCCATTCTCTGGTCTAAAGTAGTGCACTATATAGGGAATAGGGTGCCATTCTCTGGTCTAAAGTAGTGCACTATATAGGGAATAGGGTGCCATTCTCTGGTCTAAAGTAGTGCACTATATAGGGAATAGGGTGCCATTCTCTGGTCTAAAGTAGTGCACTATATAAGGAATAGGGTGCCATTCTCTGGTCTAAAGTAGTGCACTATATAGGGAATAGGGTGCCATTCTCTGGTCTAAAGTAGTGCACTATATAAGGAATAGGGTGCCATTCTCTGGTCTAAAGTAGTGCACTATATAGGGAATAGGGTGCCATTCTCTGGTCTAAAGTAGTGCACTATATAGGGAATAGGGTACCATTCTCTGGTCTAAAGTAGTGCACTATATAGGGAATAGGGGGCCATTCTCTGGTCTAAAGTAGTGCACTATATAGGGAATAGGGGGCCATTCTCTGGTCTAAAGTAGTGCACTATATAGGGAATAGGGTGCCATTCTCTGGTCTAAAGTAGTGCACTATATAGGGAATAGGGTGCCATTCTCTGGTCTAAAGTAGTGCACTATATAGGGAATAGGGTGTCATAGGGCTCTGGTCTAAAGTAGTGCACTATATAGGGAATAGGGTACCATTCTCTGGTCTAAAGTAGTGCACTATATAGGGAATAGGGTGCCATTCTCTGGTCTAAAGTAGTGCACTATATAGGGAATAGGGTGCCATTCTCTGGTCTAAAGTAGTGCACTATATAGGGAATAGGGTGCCATTCTCTGGTCTAAAGTAGTGCACTATATAGGGAATAGGGTGCCATTCTCTGGTCTAAAGTAGTGCACTACATAGGGAATAGTGTGCCATTCTCTGGTCTAAAGTAGTGCACTATATAGGGAATAGGGTGCCATTCTCTGGTCTAAAGTAGTGCACTATATAGGGAATAGGGTTCCATTCTCTGGTCTAAAGTAGTACACTATATAGGGAATAGGGTGCCATTCTCTGGTCTAAAGTAGTGCACTATATAGGGAATAGGGTTCCATTCTCTGGTCTAAAGTAGTGCACTATATAGGGGATAAGGTACCATTCTCTGGTCTAAAGTAGTGCACTATATAGGGAATAGGGTGCCATTCTCTGGTCTAAAGTAGTGCACTATATAGGGAATAGGGTGCCATTCTCTGGTCTAAAGTAGTGCACTATATAGGGAATAGGGTGCCATTCTCTGGTCTAAAGTAGTGCACTACATAGGGAATAGGGTACCATTCTCTGGTCTAAAGTAGTGCACTATATAGGGAATAGGGTGCCATTCTCTGGTCTAAAGTAGTGCACTATATAGGGAATAGGGTGCCATTCTCTGGTCTAAAGTAGTGCACTATATAGGGAATAGGGTGCCATTTGGGACCTAGACACAGCAGGAGAGCAGAGAGAATAGAAACATCATCTGTTGCTGTGGGTTAGAGGAGATTAAATATATGTTGCTGTGGGTTAGAGGATATTAAATATATGTTGCTGTGGGTTAGAGGAGATTAAATATATGTTGCTGTGGGTTAGAGGAGATTAAATATATGTTGCTGTGGGTTAGAGGAGATTCAATATATGTTGCTGTGGGTTAGAGGAGATTAAATATATGTTGCTGTGGGTTAGAGGAGATTAAATATATGTTGCTGTGGGTTAGAGGATATTAAATATATGTTGCTGTGGGTTAGAGGAGATTAAATATATGTTGCTGTGGGTTAGAGGATATTAAATATATGTTGCTGTGGGTTAGAGGATATTAAATATATGTTGCTGTGGGTTAGAGGAGATTAAATATATGTTGCTGTGGGTTAGAGGAGATTCAATATATGTTGCTGTGGGTTAGAGGAGATTAAATATATGTTGCTGTGGGTTAGAGGAGATTAAATATATGTTGCTGTGGGTTAGTGGATATTAAATATATGTTGCTGTGGGTTAGAGGAGATTAAATATATGTTGCTGTGGGTTAGAGGAGATTAAATATATGTTGCTGTGGGTTAGAGGATATTAAATATATGTTGCTGTGGGTTAGAGGATATTAAATATATGTTGCTGTGGGTTAGAGGATATTAAATATATGTTGCTGTGGGATAGAGGAGATTAAATATATGTTGCTGTGGGTTAGAGGAGATTAAATATATGTTGCTGTGGGTTAGTGGAGATTAAATATATGTTGCTGTGGGATAGAGGAGATTAAATATATGTTGCTGTGGGTTAGAGGAGATTAAATATATGTTGCTGTGGGTTAGAGGATATTAAATATATGTTGCTGTGGGATAGAGGAGATTAAATATATGTTGCTGTGGGTTAGAGGAGATTAAATATATGTTGCTGTGGGTTAGTGGAGATTAAATATATGTTGCTGTGGGATAGAGGAGATTAAATATATGTTGCTGTGGGTTAGAGGAGATTAAATATATGTTGCTGTGGGTTAGAGGATATTAAATATATGTTGCTGTGGGATAGAGGAGATTAAATATATGTTGCTGTGGGTTAGAGGAGATTAAATATATGTTGCTGTGGGTTAGTGGAGATTAAATATATGTTGCTGTGGGATAGAGGAGATTAAATATATGTTGCTGTGGGTTAGAGGAGATTAAATATATGTTGCTGTGGGTTAGAGGATATTAAATATATGTTGCTGTGGGATAGAGGAGATTAAATATATGTTGCTGTGGGTTAGAGGAGATTAAATATATGTTGCTGTGGGTTAGTGGAGATTAAATATATGTTGCTGTGGGTTAGAGGAGATTAAATATATGTTGCTGTGGGTTAGAGGATATTAAATATATGTTGCTGTGGGTTAGAGGATATTAAATATATGTTGCTGTGGGTTAGAGGAGATTAAATATATGTTGCTGTGGGTTAGAGGAGATTAAATATATGTTGCTGTGGGTTAGTGGAGATTAAATATATGTTGCTGTGGGATAGAGGAGATTAAATATATGTTGCTGTGGGTTAGAGGAGATTAAATATATGTTGCTGTGGGTTAGTGGAGATTAAATATATGTTGCTGTGGGATAGAGGAGATTAAATATATGTTGCTGTGGGTTAGTGGAGATTAAATATATGTTGCTGTGAGTTAGAGGAGATTAAATATATGTTGCTGTGGGTTAGAGGATATTAAATATGTTGCTGTTGGTTAGTGGAAATCAGTTATCTGTTGCTGTGGGTTAGTGTTAGTGGAGATTAAATATATGTTGCTGTGGGTTAGGGTAAAAGGAGATGGGTTATCTGTGATAGTCTTCGGAGGATTCCAGGATTCCAGCAGAATGTTGTGTTTTCCAACACGGTTTGTGTCTGATGCCAAAACATCCACTATTTCATTATGTCATGAGTTCTGGCATAGCCTTTCTACAAAACGGATACTTTAATTATCTGAAATTATCTGAAAAGAAACAGCGGTCCTCGTTTCAGCATTTGTATGTGAAAACTTTTTTGAGTCTACTACAGGCTACCTCAGAGTAAAGCCTGAGTGCCAGTCTGTGTGTGCTATCATGCCAACTCTAGCCTGAGTGCCAGTCTGTGTGTGCTATCATGCCAACTCTAGCCTGAGTGCCAGTCTGTGTGTGCTATCATGCCAACTCTAGCCTGAGTGCCAGTCTGTTTGTGCCATCATGCCAACTCTAGCCTGAGTGCCAGTCTGTTTGTGCCATCATGCCAACTCTAGCCTGAGTGCCAGTCTGTTTGTGCCATCATGCCAACTCTAGTCTGAGTGCCAGTCTGTTTGTGCCATCATGCCAACTCTAGCCTGAGTGCCAGTCTGTTTGTGCCATCATGCCAACTCTAGCCTGAGGGCCAGTCTGTTTGTGCCATCATGCCAACTCTAGCCTGAGTGCCAGTCTGTTTGTGCCATCATGCCAACTCTAGCCTGAGGGCCAGTCTGTTTGTGCCATCATGCCAACTCTAGCCTGAGTGCCAGTCTGTTTGTGCCATCATGCCAACTCTAGCCTGAGTGCCAGTCTGTTTGTGCCATCATGCCAACTCTAGCCTGAGGGCCAGTCTGTTTGTGCCATCATGCCAACTCTAGCCTGAGGGCCAGTCTGTGTGTGCCATCATGCCAACTCTAGCCTGAGGGCCAGTCTGTTTGTGCCATCATGCCAACTCTAGCCTGAGTGCCAGTCTGTGTGTGCTATCATGCCAACTCTAGCCTGAGGGCCAGTCTGTTTGTGCCATCATGCCAACTCTAGCCTGAGTGTCAGTCTGTTTGTGCCATCATGCCAACTCTAGCCTGAGGGCCAGTCTGTTTGTGCCATCATGCCAACTCTAGCCTGAGGGACAGTCTGTTTGTGCCATCATGCCAACTCTAGCCTGAGTGCCAGTCTGTGTGTGCCATCATGCCAACTCTAGCCTGAGTGCCAGTCTGTTTGTGCCATCATGCCAACTCTAGCCTGAGTGCCAGTCTGTTTGTGCCATCATGCCAACTCTAGCCTGAGTGCCAGTCTGTTTGTGCCATCATGCCAACTCTAGCCTGAGGGCCAGTCTGTTTGTGCCATCATGCCAACTCTAGCCTGAGTGCCAGTCTGTTTGTGCCATCATGCCAACTCTAGCCTGAGTGCCAGTCTGTTTGTGCCATCATGCCAACTCTAGCCTGAGTGCCAGTCTGTTTGTGCCATCATGCCAACTCTAGCCTGAGTGCCAGTCTGTTTGTGCCATCATGCCAACTCTAGCCTGAGTGCCAGTCTGTTTGTGCCATCATGCCAACTCTAGCCTGAGTGCCAGTCTGTGTGTGCCATCATGCCAACTCTAGCCTGAGTGCCAGTCTGTTTGTGCCATCATGCCAACTCTAGCCTGAGTGCCAGTCTGTGTGTGCCATCATGCCAACTCTAGCCTGAGTGCCAGTCTGTTTGTGCCATCATGCCAACTCTAGCCTGAGTGCCAGTCTGTTTGTGCCATCATGCCAACTCTAGCCTGAGTGCCAGTCTGTTTGTGCCATCATGCCAACTCTAGCCTGAGGGCCAGTCTGTTTGTGCCATCATGCCAACTCTAGCCTGAGTGCCAGTCTGTTTGTGCCATCATGCCAACGCTAGCCTGAGTGCCAGTCTGTTTGTGCCATCATGCCAACTCTAGCCTGAGTGCCAGTCTGTTTGTGCCATCATGCCAACTCTAGCCTGAGTGCCAGTCTGTTTGTGCCATCATGCCAACTCTAGCCTGAGTGCCAGTCTGTTTGTGCCATCATGCCAACTCTAGCCTGAGTGCCAGTCTGTTTGTGCCATCATGCCAACTCTAGCCTGAGGGCCAGTCTGTTTGTGCCATCATGCCAACTCTAGCCTGAGTGTCAGTCTGTTTGTGCCATCATGCCAACTCTAGCCTGAGGGCCAGTCTGTTTGTGCCATTATGCCAACTCTAGCCTGAGTACCAGTCTGTTTGTGCCATCATGCCAACTCTAGCCTGAGTGCCAGTCTGTTTGTGCCATCATGCCAACTCTAGCCTGAGTGCCAGTCTGTTTGTGCCATCATGCCAACTCTAGCCTGACTGCCAGTCTGTTTGTGCCATCATGCCAACTCTAGCCTGAGTGCCAGTCTGTTTGTGCCATCATGCCAACTCTAGCCTGAGTGTCAGTCTGTTTGTGCCATCATGCCAACTCTAGCCTGAGTGACAGTCTGTTTGTGCCATCATGCCAACTCTAGCCTGAGTGCCAGTCTGTGTGTGCCATCATGCCAACTCTAGCCTGAGTGCCAGTCTGTTTGTGCCATCATGCCAACTCTAGCCTGAGTGCCAGTCTGTTTGTGCCATCATGCCAACTCTAGCCTGAGTGCCAGTCTGTGTGTGCTATCATGCCAACTCTAGCCTGAGTGCCAGTCTGTTTGTGCCATCATGCCAACTCTAGCCTGAGTGCCAGTCTGTTTGTGCCATCATGCCAACTCTAGCCTGAGGGCCAGTCTGTTTGTGCCATCATGCCAACTCTAGCCTGAGGGCCAGTCTGTTTGTGCCATCATGCCAACTCTAGCCTGAGGGCCAGTCTGTTTGTGCCATCATGCCAACTCTAGCCTGAGGGCCAGTCTGTTTGTGCCATCATGCCAACTCTAGCCTGAGGGCCAGTCTGTTTGTGCCATCATGCCAACTCTAGCCTGAGGGCCAGTCTGTTTGTGCCATCATGCCAACTCTAGCCTGAGGGCCAGTCTGTTTGTGCCATCATGCCAACTCTAGCCTGAGTGCCAGTCTGTTTGTGCCATCATGCCAACTCTAGCCTGAGGGCCAGTCTGTTTGTGCCATCATGCCAACTCTAGCCTGAGTGCCAGTCTGTGTGTGCTATCATGCCAACTCTTTGTCATACAGTGCATTGGGAAAGTATTCAGACCCCTTGACTTTTTCCACATTTTGTTACCATACAGCCTTATTCTAGAATTCCCCTCATCAATCTATATACAAAACCCCATAATGACAAAGCCATTTTTTAGTGCTAATTTATTAAAAAATGAAAAAATTAAATGTCACATTTACATAAGTATTCAGACCCTTTACTCAGTACTTTGTTGAAGCACCTTTGGCAGCGATTACAGCCTTGAGTCTTCTTGGGTATGACGCTACAAGCTTGGCACACCTGTATTTGGGGAGTTTCTCCCATTCTTCTCTGCAGATCCTCTCAAGCTCTGTCAGGTTGGATGGGGAGCGTCGCTGCACAGATCTCTCTATACTTTGCTCCGTTCATCTTTCCCTAGATCCTGACTAGTCTCCCAGTCCCTGCCGCTGAAAAACATCCCCACAGCATGACGTTACCACCATCATGCTTCACTGTAGGGATGGTGCCAGGTTTCCTCCAGATGTGATGCTTGGCATTCAGGCCAAAGAGTTCAATCTTTATTTAATCAGACCAGAGAATCTTGTTTCTCATGGCCTGAGAGTCCTTTAGGTGCCTTTTGGCAAACTCCAAGCGGGCTGTCATGTGCCTTTTACTGAGGAGTGGCTTCGGTCTGGCCACTCTACCATAAAGGCCTGATTGGTGGAGTGCTGCAGAGATGGTTGTCTGGAAGGTTCTCCCATCTCCACAGAGGAACTCTGGAGCTCAGTCGGAGTGATCATCGGGTTCTTGGTCACCTCCCTGACCAAGGCCCTTCTCCCCCGATTACTCAGTTTGGCCGGGCAGCCAGGTCTAGGAAGAGTCTTGGTGGTTCCAAACTTCTTCCATTTAAGAATGATTGAGGCCACTGTGTTCTTGGGAACCTTCAATGCTGCAGAAATTTTTTGGTACCCTTCCCCAGATCTGTGCCTCGACACAATCCTGTCTTGGAGCTCTACGGACAATTCCTTCGACCTCATGGTTTGGTTTTTGCTCTGACATGCACTGTCAACTGTGGGACCTTTATATAGACAGGTATGTGCCTTTCCAAATCATGTCCAATCAATTGAATTTACCACAGGTAGACTCCAATCAAGTTGTAGAAACATCTCAAGGATGATCAATGGAATAAGGATGCACCTGAGCTCAATTTCAAATATCATAGCAAAGGGTCTGAATACTTAGTTTTTTATTTTGTATACATTTGCAAAAATGTCTAAACTTGTTTTTGCTTTGTCATTATGGGGTATTGTGTGTAGATTGATGAGCATTTTAGAATAATGTGGAAAAAGTCAAGGGGTCTGAATACTTTCCGAATGCACTGTAGTTTGACAATGAGCAATGGAGTAGCCAAGAGCAGAAACAGATCTGGGACCAGGTAGCTAGGAGTAGCCAAGAGCAGAAACAGATCTGGGACCAGGCTGCTAGGAGTAGCCAAGAGCAGAAACAGATCTGGGACCAGGTAGCTAGGAGTAGCCAAGAGCAGAAACAGATCTGGGACCAGGCTGCTAGGAGTAGCCAAGAGCAGAAACAGATCTGGGACCAGGCTGCTAGGAGTAGCCAAGAGCAGAAACAGATCTGGGACCAGGCTGCTAGGAGTAGCCAAGAGCAGAAACAGATCTGGGACCAGGCTGCTAGGAGTAGCCAAGAGCAGAAACAGATCTGGGACCAGGCTGCTAGGAGTAGCCAAGAGCAGAAACAGATCTGGGACCAGGCTGCTAGGAGTAGCCAAGAGCAGAAACAGATCTGGGACCAGGCTGCTAGGAGTAGCCAAGAGCAGAAACAGATCTGGGACCAGGCTGCTAGGAGTAGCCAAGAGCAGAAACAGATCTGGGACCAGGCTGCTAGGAGTAGCCAAGAGCAGAAACAGATCTGGGACCAGGCTGCTAGGAGTAGCCAAGAGCAGAAACAGATCTGGGACCAGGCTGCTAGGAGTAGCCAAGAGCAGAAACAGATCTGGGACCAGGCTGCTAGGAGTAGCCAAGAGCAGAAACAGATCTGGGACCAGGCTGCTAGGAGTAGCCAAGAGCAGAAACAGATCTGGGACCAGGCTGCTAGGAGTAGCCAAGAGCAGAAACAGATCTGGGACCAGGCTGCTAGGAGTAGCCAAGAGCAGAAACAGATCTGGGACCAGGTAGCTAGGAGTAGCCAAGAGCAGAAACAGATCTGGGACCAGGCTGCTAGGAGTAGCCAAGAGCAGAAACAGATCTGGGACCAGGCTGCTAGGAGTAGCCAAGAGCAGAAACAGATCTGGGACCAGGCTGCTAGGAGTAGCCAAGAGCAGAAACAGATCTGGGACCAGGTAGCTAGGAGTAGCCAAGAGCAGAAACAGATCTGGGACCAGGCTGCTAGGAGTAGCCAAGAGCAGAAACAGATCTGGGACCAGGCTGCTAGGAGTAGCCAAGAGCAGAAACAGATCTGGGACCAGGCTGCTAGGAGTAGCCAAGAGCAGAAACAGATCTGGGACCAGGCTGCTAGGAGTAGCCAAGAGCAGAAACAGATCTGGGACCAGGCTGCTAGGAGTAGCCAAGAGCAGAAACAGATCTGGGACCAGGCTGCTAGGAGTAGCCAAGAGCAGAAACAGATCTGGGACCAGGCTGCTAGGAGTAGCCAAGAGCAGAAACAGATCTGGGACCAGGCTGCTAGGAGTAGCCAAGAGCAGAAACAGATCTGGGACCAGGCTGCTAGGAGTAGCCAAGAGCAGAAACAGATCTGGGACCAGGTAGCTAGGAGTAGCCAAGAGCAGAAACAGATCTGGGACCAGGCTGCTAGGAGTAGCCAAGAGCAGAAACAGATCTGGGACCAGGCTGCTAGGAGTAGCCAAGAGCAGAAACAGATCTGGGACCAGGCTGCTAGGAGTAGCCAAGAGCAGAAACAGATCTGGGACCAGGCTGCTAGGAGTAGCCAAGAGCAGAAACAGATCTGGGACCAGGCTGCTAGGAGTAGCCAAGAGCAGAAACAGATCTGGGACCAGGCTGCTAGGAGTAGCCAAGAGCAGAAACAGATCTGGGACCAGGCTGCTAGGAGTAGCCAAGAGCAGAAACAGATCTGGGACCAGGCTGCTAGGAGTAGCCAAGAGCAGAAACAGATCTGGGACCAGGCTGCTAGGAGTAGCCAAGAGCAGAAACAGATCTGGGACCAGGCTGCTAGGAGTAGCCAAGAGCAGAAACAGATCTGGGACCAGGCTGCTAGGAGTAGCCAAGAGCAGAAACAGATCTGGGACCAGGCTGCTAGGAGTAGCCAAAAGCAGAAACAGATCTGGGACCAGGCTGCTAGGAGTAGCCAAGAGCAGAAACAGATCTGGGACCAGGCTGCTAGGAGTAGCCAAGAGCAGAAACAGATCTGGGACCAGGCTGCTAGGAGTAGCCAAGAGCAGAAACAGATCTGGGACCAGGCTGCTAGGAGTAGCCAAGAGCAGAAACAGATCTGGGACCAGGCTGCTAGGAGTAGCCAAGAGCAGAAACAGATCTGGGACCAGGTAGCTAGGAGTAGCCAAGAGCAGAAACAGATCTGGGACCAGGCTGCTAGGAGTAGCCAAGAGCAGAAACAGATCTGGGACCAGGCTGCTAGGAGTAGCCAAGAGCAGAAACAGATCTGGGACCAGGCTGCTAGGAGTAGCCAAGAGCAGAAACAGATCTGGGACCAGGCTGCTAGGAGTAGCCAAGAGCAGAAACAGATCTGGGACCAGGCTGCTAGGAGTAGCCAAGAGCAGAAACAGATCTGGGACCAGGCTGCTAGGAGTAGGATTGAATGAACCTGATGGCCCATGGGTTGCATCCCAAATGCCAACCCATTCCCTATGTAGTGCACTACTTTTAACCAGGGCCAATCGGGTAGTAGTGCATTTATAGAGAATAGGGAGTCTTTTGGGACACAGTTCTGGACTGCTGCCTGGTTGGATACTGTGTGTTTCTCATTAACTTGTGTTGTATATTTATCTAACGTAATGACAGACTGGCTGTGGCTCAGAGCAGCTAGCAGAAAGATAACTGTCTGCACAGCCTGTTCAGTCTTCAATCAGAGACCCCGTCAAACTGCTACGCTGTTGCCAGATGTTTAAACAAGGTCATAGGGGCTGATATTACTCTCAGGCTACCAATAAGAGTCTGATATTACTCTCAGGCTACCAATAAGGGGCTGATATTACTCTCAGGCTACCAATAAGGGGCTGATATTACTCTGTCTACCAATAAGAGGCTGATATTACTCTCAGGCTACCAATAAGAGGCTGATATTACTCTCAGGCTACTAATAAGGGGCTGATATTACTCTGTCTACCAATAAGAGGCTGATATTACTCTCAGGCTACCAATAAGGGGCTGATATTACTCTCAGGCTACTAATAAGAGTCTGATATTACTCTCAGGCTACCAATAAGGGGCTGATATTACTCTCAGGCTACTAATAAGAGGCTGATATTACTCTCAGGCTACCAATAAGGGGCTGATATTACTCTCAGGCTACCAATAAGAGGCTGATATTACTCTCAGGCTACCAATAAGGGGCTGATATTACTCCCAGGCTACTAATAAGGGGCTGATATTACTCTGTCTACCAATAAGAGGCTGATATTACTCTCAGGCTACCAATAAGAGGCTGATATTACTCCCAGGCTACTAATAAGGGGCTGATATTACTCTGTCTACCAATAAGAGGCTGATATTACTCTCAGGCTACCAATAAGAGGCTGATATTACTCTCAGGCTACCAATAAGAGGCTGATATTACTCTCAGGCTACTAATAATAGTCTGATATTACTCTCAGGCTACCAATAAGGGGCTGATATTACTCTCAGGCTACTAATAAGAGTCTGATATTACTCTCAGGCTACCAATAAGGGGCTGATATTACTCTCAGGCTACCAATAAGAGGCTGATATTACTCTCAGGCTACCAATAAGGGGCTGATATTACTCTCAGGCTACTAATAAGGGGCTGATATTAGGGCGGCAGGTAGCTTAGTGGGTAAGAGCGTTGTGCCAGTAACCGAAAGGTCGCTGGTTCTAATCCCCGAGCTGACTAGGTGAAAAATCTGTCGATGTGCCCTTAAGCAAGGCACTTAACCCTAATTGCTCATGTAAGTCGCTCTGGATAAGAGCGTCTGCTAAATGACTAAAATGTAAATGTAAAATACTCTCAGGCTACTAATAAGAGGCTGATATTACTCTCAGGCTACCAATAAGAGGCTGATATTACTCTCAGGCTACTAATAAGGGGCTGATATTACTCTCAGGCTACCAATAAGAGGCTGATATTACTCTCTGGCTACCAATAAGAGTCTGATATTACTCTCAGGCTACTAATAAGAGGCTGATATTACTCTCAGGCTACCAATAAGAGTCTGATATTACTCTCAGGCTACTAATAAGGGGCTGATATTACTCTCAGGCTACCAATAAGAGTCTGATATTAGACACTGACCTTGACCGACCACACCATGTAACCTGTGGTGGATGATGAAGTAATGCTTGTGTCAGGTTTATAGATAAACAGCTGGAATGACATCAGACAAATACAGTTGAAGTGCCTATCTTAATGTCTTACCAAAGTTGAAAAGCCGTCAGACCAAACGGAAAAATTTGATATGATTATAGTCAACTTTTCAATTTATAGCACATTGTTATCTTCTAGATATGATGTACAAAGTTCCTTTCCTCTATACGAGCTCTGTCTGACTCTGCCTGAATCTCTCTCTCTCTCAATTTCAATTAAAGGGCTTTATTGGCATGGGAAACATACAGTTGAAGTCGGAAGTTTACATACACCTTAGCCAAATACATTTAAACTCAGTTTTTCACAATTCCTGACACTTAATCCTAGTAGAAATCCCCTGTCTTAGGTCAGTTAGGATCACCACTTTATTTTAAGAATGTGAAATGTCTGAATAATAGTAGAGATCATTATTTATTTATTTCAGTTTTATTTATTTCATCACATTTCCAGTGGGAGAGAAGTTTACATACACTCAATTAGTATTTGGTAGCATTGCCTTTAAATTGTTTAACTTGGGTCAAACGTTTCGGGTAGCCTTCCACAAGCTTCCCACAATAAGTTGGGTGAATTTTGGCCCATTCCTCCTGACAGAGCTGGTGTAACTGAGTCAGGTTTGTAGGCCTCCTTGCTCGCACACGCTTTTTCAGTTCTGCCCACACATTTCCTATAGGATTGAGGTCAGGGCTTTGTGATGGCCACTCCAATACCTTGACTTTGTTATCCTTAAGCCATTTTGCCACAACTTTGAAAGTATGCTTGGGGTCATTGTCCATTTGGAAGACCCATTTGCGACCAAGCTTTAACTTCCTGACTGATGTCTTGAGATGTTGCTTCAATATATCCACAACATTTTCCTTCCTCATGATGCCATCTATTTTGTGAAGTGCACCAGTCCCTCCTGCAGCAAAGCACCCCCACAGCATGATGCTGCCACCCCTGTGCTTCACGTTTGGGATGGTGTTCTTCGGCTTGAAAGCTGCCCCCTTTTTCCTCCAAACATAACGATGGTCATTATGTCCAAACAGTTATTTTTTTGTTTCATCAGACCATAGGACATTTCTCCAAAAAGTACAATCTTTGTCCCCATGTGCAGTTGCAAACCGTAGTCTGGCTTTTTTATGACGGTTTTGGAGCAGTGGCTTCTTCCTTGCTGAGCGGCCTTTCAGGTTATGTCGATATAGGACTCGTTTTACTGTGGATATAGATACTTTTGTGCCGGTTTCCTCCAGCATCTTCACAAGGTCCTTTGCTGTCCCTACACCCAAACGAGGGCATTGCGTTCATCCACCTCTGGCCTGCTGGCTCCCCTTCCTCTGCGGAAGCATAGTTCCCGCTCAGCCCAGTCAAAACTGTTCGCTGCTCTGGCACCCCAATGGTGGAACAAGCTCCCTCACGACGCCAGGACAGCGGAGTCACTCACCACCTTCCGGAGACATTTGAAACCCCACCTCTTTAAGGAACACCTGGGATAGGATAAAGTAATCCTTCTACCCCCCCCCCCCCCCCCCCCCCCCCCCCCCAAAAAAAAAAAAGTGTAAAGTGGTTATCCCACTGGCTATAGGGTGATTGCACCAATTTGTAAGTCGCTCTGGATAAGAGCGTCTGCTAAATGACGTAAATATGCCCTTGAGCAAGGCACTTAACCCTAATTGCTCCTGTAAGTCGCTCTGGATAAGAGCGTCTGCTAAATGACTAAAATGTAAAATGTAAATGTAATGCTGTTGTTCTGGGATTGATTTGCACTTTTCGCACCAAAGTACGTTCATCTCTAGGAGACAGAACGCGTCTCCTTCCTGAGCGGTATGACAGCTGCGTGGTCCCATGGTGTTTATACTTGCGTACTATTGTTTGTACAGATGAACGTGGTACCTTCAGGCGTTTGGAAATTGCTCCCAAGGATGAACCAGACTTGTGGAGGTCTACAATTTTTTTCTGAGGTCTTGGCTGATTTCTTTTGATTTTCTCATGATGTCAAGCAAAAAGGCACTGAGTTTGAAGGTAGGCCTTGAAATACATCCACAGGTACACCACCAATTGACTCAAATGTTGTCAATTAGCCTATCAGAAGCTTCTAAAGCCATGACATCATTTTCTGGAATTTTCCAAGCTGTTAAAAGGCACAGTCAACTTAGTGTATGTAAACTTCTGACCCATTGCAATTGTGATACAGTGAATTATAAGTGAAATAATCTGTCTGTAAACAATTGTTGGAAAAATTACTTGTGTCATGCACAAAGTAGATGTCCTAACCGACTTGCCAAAACTATAGTTTGTTAACACGAAATTTGTGGAGTGGTTGAAAAATGAGTTTTAATGACTCCAACCCAAGTGTATGTAAACTTCCAACTTCAACTGTATATTTACATCGTCAAAGCAAATAAACAATCAACAAAAGTGAGAAGAGAAGCAAATAAACAACATCAACAAAAAACTATTAGACTTTAACATTAAATATTAAACTATTAGACTTTAACATTAAATATTGCACTCAAAAAGGTTTCAAAAATATACATATATTTCAAGTGTTATATTATCAGCTATGTACAGAGTTTTAGATACAGTGAGGGGAAAAAAGTATTTGATCCCCTGCTGATTTTGTACGTTTGCCTACTGACAAAGAAATAATCAGTCTATAATTTTAATGGTAGGTTTTATTTGAACAGTGAGAGACAGAATAACAACAAAAAAATCCACCAAGAAAACAATTGGTAACACACTACGCCGTGAAGGACTGAAATCCTGCAGCGCCCGCAAGGTCCCCCTGCTCAAGAAAGCACATATACAGGCCCGTCTGAAGTTTGCCAATGAACATCTGAATGATTCAGAGGAGAACTGGGTGAAAGTGTTGTGGTCAGATGAGACGAAAATGGAGCTCTTTGGCATCAACTCAACTCGCCGTGTTTGGAGGAGGAGGAATGCTGCTCATGACCCCAATAACACCATCCCCACCGTCAAACATGGAGGTGGAAACATTATGCTTTGGGGGTGTTTTTCTGCTAAGGGGGACAGGACAACTTCACCGCATCAAAGGGACGATGGACAGGGCCATGTACCGTCAAATCTTGGGTGAGAACCTCCTTCCCTCAGCCAGGGCATTGAAAATGGGTCGTGGATGGGTATTCCAGCATGACAATGACCCAAAACACACGGCCAAGGCAACAAAGGAGTGGCTCAAGAAGAATCACATTAAGGTCCTGGAGTGGCCTAGTCAGTCTCCAGACTTTAATCCCATAGAAAATCTGTGGAGGGAGCTGAAGGTTCGAGTTGCCAAACGTCAGCCTCGAAACCTTAATGACTTGGATAAGATCTGCAAAGAGGAGTGGGACAAAATCCCTCCTGAGATGTGTACAAACCTGGTGGCCAACTACAAGAAACGTCTGACCTCTGTGA
Source organism: Coregonus lavaretus (assembly GCF_964263955.1). Taxonomy (NCBI): domain Eukaryota; kingdom Metazoa; phylum Chordata; class Actinopteri; order Salmoniformes; family Salmonidae; genus Coregonus; species Coregonus lavaretus. The sequence goes on from NW_028156879.1 coordinate 124,570, forward strand.
TTGCCAACAAGGGTTTTGCCACCAAGTACTAAGTCATGTTTTGCAGAGGGGTCAAATACTTATTTCCCTCATTAAAATGCAAATCCTCTGTAGCTCAGCTGGTAGAGCACGGCGCTTGTAACGCCAGGGTAGTGGGTTCGATCCCCGGGACCACCCATACACAAAAATGTATGCACACATGACTGTAAGTCGCTTTGGATAAAAGCGTCTGCTAAATGGCATATTATTATTATTATTATGACGTACAAACGTACAAAATCAGCAGAGGATCAAATACTTTTTTCCCTCACTGTACATAAACAGATAAATATGGGTTGTATTTACAATGGTGTTTGTTCTTCACTGGTTGCCCTTGTGGCAACAGGTCACAAATCTTGCAGCTGTGATGGCACACTGTGGTATTTCACCCAGTAGATATGGGAGTTTATCAAAATTGGGTTTGTTTTCGAATTCTTTATGGATCGCTGTAATCTGAGGGAAATATGTGTCTCTAATATGGTCATACATTTGGCAGGAGGTTAGGAAGTTCAGCTCAGTTTCCACCTCATTTTGTGGGCAGTGTGTACATAGCCTGTCTTCTCTTGAGAGCCAGGTCTGCCTACGGCGGCCTTTCTCAATAGCAAGGCTATGCTCACTGAGTCTGTACATAGTCAAAGTTTTCCTTAAGTTTGGGTCAGTCACAGTGGTCAGGTATGCTGCCACTGTGTACTCTCTGTTTATGGCCAAATAGCGTTATAGTTTGCTCTGTTTTTTTGTTAATTCTTTCAATGTGTCAAGTAATTGTCTTTTTATTTTCTCATGGTTTGGTTGGGTCTAATTGTGTTGCTGTCTTGGGGCTCTTTGGGGTCTGTTTGTGTTTGTGTGTGCAGGGTGAATCTTATTATCTTTTTGATTTCTCTGTCTCTCCCCCTCTCGCTCTTTTCTATTTCCAACCCTAACCCTGGCCCTAACCCTGGCCCTAACCCTAACCCTAACCCTGGCCCTAACCCTGGCCCTAACCCTGGCCCTAACCCTAACCCTAACCCTGGCCCTAACCCTGGCCCTAACCCTGACCCTAACCCTGGCCCTAACCCTGGCCCTAACCCTGGCCCTAACCCTGGCCCTAACCCTGGCCCTAACCCTAACCCTAACCCTGGCCCTAACCCTGGCCCTAACCCTGACCCTAACCCTGACCCTAACCCTGACCCTAACCCTGGCCCTAACCCTGGCCCTAACCCTAACCCTGGCCCTAACCCTAACCCTAACCCTAACCCTGGCCCTAACCCTGGCCCTAACCCTGGCCCTAACCCTAACCCTAACCCTGGCCCTAACACTAACCCTGGCCCTAACCCTAACCCTGGCCCTAACCCTAACCCTAACCCTGGCCCTAACCCTAACCCTGGCCCTAACCCTGGCCCTAACCCTAACCCTGGCCCTAACCCTGGCCCTAACCCTGGCCCTAACTCTAACCCTAACCCTGGCCCTAACCCTGGCCCTAACACTAACCCTGGCCCTAACCCTAACCCTAACCCTAACCCTGGCCCTAACCCTAACCCTAACCCTGGCCCTAACCCTAACCCTAACCCTAACCCTGGCCCTAACACTAACCCTAACCCTGGCCCTAACCCTGGCCATAACCCTAACCCTGGCCCTAACCCTGGCCCTGACCCTAACCCTGACCCTAACCCTGGCCCTAACCCTGGCCCTAACCCTAACACTAACCCTGGCCCTAACCCTAACACTAACACTAACACTAACCCTAACCCTGGCCCTAACCCTAACCCTGGCCCTGACCCTAACACTTCTCTCTCTCTCTCTACCAATGAACTGCTGGCCCTAACCCTGGCCCTGACCCTAACCCTAACACTAACCCTGGCCCTAACCCTAACCCTAACCCTAACCCTTCTCTCTCTCTCTCTCTACCAATGAACTGCTGGCCCTAACCCTAACCCTAACCCTTCTCTCTCTCTCTCTCTACCAATGAACTGCTGGCCCTAACCCTAACCCTTCTCTCTCTCTACCAATGAACTGCTGGCCCTAACCCTAACCCTAACCCTTCTCTCTCTCTCTCTCTACCAATGAACTGCTGGCCCTAACCCTAACCCTGGCCCTGACCCTAACCCTAACACTAACCCTAACACTAACCCTGGCCCTAACCCTAACCCTAACCCTTCTCTCTCTCTCTCTCTCTACCAATGAACTGCTGGCCCTAACCCTAACCCTTCTCTCTCTCTACCAATGAACTGCTGGCCCTAACCCTAACCCTGGCCCTAACCCTTCTCTCTCTCTCTCTCTACCAATGAACTGCTGGCCCTAACCCTAACCCTTCTCTCTCTCTCTCTCTCTACCAATGAACTGCTGACTGGAAGTGTACTGATACTATTTCCTGTTTCTCCAGTTTTGTCTGTGTACCAGGAAAGAGATCCTGTCATCTATCATATTTATTACCCTTATTGTACCAGGTCAGTTGTCTGAGGATGTTCTCTTTTACAGCAACGACCTGGGGAAGAGTTAAAGGGGGAGGAGGGGGGATGAATGAGCCAATTGGAAGCTAGGGACTTATCCAGGACACCGGGGTTAACACCCCTACTCTTATGATGAGTGCCATGGGATCTTTAGTGACCACAGAGAGTCAGGACACCCGTTTTAACGTCCCATCCCAAATATTAGTAACCCTATCTGTTTCCTGGTACACAGACATCTGAAATATTAGTCACCCTATCTGTTTCCTGGTACACAGACATCTGAAATATTAGTCACCCTATCTGTTTCCTGGTACACAGACATCTGAAATATTAGTAACCCTATCGGTTTCCTGGTACACAGACATCTGAAATATTAGTAACCCTATCGGTTTCCTGGTACACAGACATCTGAAATATTAGTCACCCTATCTGTTTCCTGGTACACAGACATCTGAAATATTAGTCACCCTATCGGTTTCCTGGTACGCAGACAGCGAATAGTACATTGTATTCTCTGCAGTTCGTTACAAATCTTTTTTCCCATCTCACCTTAGGGTTTTGCTGTGGGTCAGGAGACCGCTTCTGTAACATCACCAAACTATGGCGTGTTAATAGTTGATCCTTTAACTGAGGAGGGAAGAGACAGAGCCTACCAGAGTCCCGGAGACCACAGGCTGCCCTGCCATCTCTCTGTCACCACCTCCAGCAGACAGACAGACCTCAGCCATGGCTAAAGGCTTCTACATCAGTAAGAAGATGGGGCTAGCAGGCCTTCTGATGGGGACTGGAGCAGTGGTCACCATCATCGCCCTGGCAGCAGTCTACCATAAGGAAAAGACCAAGAACCAGGAGAAACTTGTGGATGGCGCGGCCATGTTGACCACTGCCTCTCCAACCCCCGCCACCCCCTCCACTCCTAAAGACCCCTGGGACCACTACAGACTGCCTGACTCCCTGTCTCCCGTCTCCTACAACATCACCCTCTGGCCTCGACTGGTGGTCAATGCCTCTACTGGCCTCTACGTCTTCACAGGACAGTCAGCTGTGGTGTTCCAGTGTAAGAAGGACACAGATCTGATCCTCATCCACTCTAACAAGCTGAACCTGACTCTGCTCAATGGCCACCATGCCAGACTGACTGGCCTGGATGGATCTACTGCTCCCACCATAAAGAAAAGCTGGCTGCAGGTTCCTACTCAGTTCCTAGTGATCCAGCTGGATAGTAATCTGATGGTGGGGAAACAGTATGAGCTGTACACTGATTTTATAGGAGAACTGGCTGATGACCTGGAAGGATTCTACAGGAGTGAATATACAGAGGATGGTGTTAAAAAGTAAGTACCAACTGCTACTAGTCTTATCCCCCCAGACTCCAGACCACATACAGTATATACATAGGGTCAGACTCCAGACCACAGTATATACATAGGGCCAGACTCCAGACCACCCACAGTATACCCCTAGTCTTATCCCCCCAGACTCCAGACCACAGTATACCCCTAGTCTTATCCCCCCAGACTCCAGACCACAGTATACCCCTAGTCTTATCCCCCCAGACTCCAGACCACAGTATACCCCTAGTCTTATCCCCCCAGACTCCAGACCACAGTATACCCCTAGTCTTATCCCCCCAGACTCCAGACCACAGTATACCCCTAGTCTTATCCCCCCAGACTCCAGACCACAGTATACCCCTAGTCTTATCCCCCCAGACTCCAGACCACAGTATACCCCTAGTCTTATCCCCCCAGACTCCAGACCACAGTATACCCCTGGTCTTATCCCCCCAGACTCCAGACCACAGTATACCCCTAGTCTTATCCCCCCAGACTCCAGACCACAGTATACCCCTAGTCTTATCCCCCCAGACTCCAGACCACAGTATACCCCTAGTCTTATCCCCCCAGACTCCAGACCACAGTATACCCCTAGTCTTATCCCCCCAGACTCCAGACCACAGTATACCCCTGGTCTTATCCCCCCAGACTCCAGACCACAGTATACCCCTGGTCTTATCCCCCCAGACTCCAGACCACAGTATACCCCTAGTCTTATCCCCCCAGACTCCAGACCACAGTATACCCCTGGTCTTATCCCCCCAGACTCCAGACCACAGTATACCCCTAGTCTTATCCCCCCAGACTCCAGACCACAGTATACCCCTAGTCTTATCCCCCCAGACTCCAGACCACAGTATACCCCTAGTCTTATCCCCCCAGACTCCAGACCACAGTATACCCCTGGTCTTATCCCCCCAGACTCCAGACCACAGTATACCCCTGGTCTTATCCCCCCAGACTCCAGACCACAGTATACCCCTAGTCTTATCCCCCCAGACTCCAGACCACAGTATACCCCTGGTCTTATCCCCCCAGACTCCAGACCACAGTATACCCCTGGTCTTATCCCCCCAGACTCCAGACCACAGTATACCCCTAGTCTTATCCCCCCAGACTCCAGACCACAGTATACCCCTGGTCTTATCCACCCAGACTCCAGACCACAGTATACCCCTGGTCTTATCCCCCCAGACTCCAGACCACAGTATACCCCTGGTCTTATCCCCCCAGACTCCAGACCACAGTATACCCCTAGTCTTATCCCCCCAGACTCCAGACCACAGTATACCCCTGGTCTTATCCCCCCAGACTCCAGACCACAGTATACCCCTGGTCTTATCCCCCCAGACTCCAGACCACAGTATACCCCTAGTCTTATCCCCCCAGACTCCAGACCACAGTATACCCCTGGTCTTATCCCCCCAGACTCCAGACCACAGTATACCCCTGGTCTTATCCCCCAGACTCCAGACCACAGTATACCCCTGGTCTTATCCCCCCAGACTCCAGACCACAGTATACCCCTAGTCTTATCCCCCCAGACTCCAGACCACAGTATACCCCTGGTCTTATCCCCCCAGACTCCAGACCACAGTATACCCCTAGTCTTATCCCCCCAGACTCCAGACCACCCACAGTATACCCCTAGTCTTATCCCCCCAGACTCCAGACCACAGTATACCCCTAGTCTTATCCCCCCAGACTCCAGACCACAGTATACCCCTAGTCTTATCCCCCCAGACTCCAGACCACAGTATACCCCTGGTCTTATCCCCCCAGACTCCAGACCACAGTATACCCCTAGTCTTATCCCCCCAGACTCCAGACCACAGTATACCCCTGGTCTTATCCCCCCAGACTCCAGACCACAGTATACCCCTGGTCTTATCCCCCCAGACTCCAGACCACAGTATACCCCTAGTCTTATCCCCCCAGACTCCAGACCACAGTATACCCCTGGTCTTATCCCCCCAGACTCCAGACCACAGTATACCCCTGGTCTTATCCCCCAGACTCCAGACCACAGTATACCCCTGGTCTTATCCCCCCAGACTCCAGACCACAGTATACCCCTGGTCTTATCCCCCCAGACTCCAGACCACAGTATACCCCTGGTCTTATCCCCCCAGACTCCAGACCACAGTATACCCCTAGTCTTATCCCCCCAGACTCCAGACCACCCACAGTATACCCCTAGTCTTATCCCCCCAGACTCCAGACCACAGTATACCCCTAGTCTTATCCCCCCAGACTCCAGACCACAGTATACCCCTAGTCTTATCCCCCCAGACTCCAGACCACAGTATACCCCTGGTCTTATCCCCCCAGACTCCAGACCACAGTATACCCCTGGTCTTATCCCCCCAGACTCCAGACCACAGTATACCCCTAGTCTTATCCCCCCAGACTCCAGACCACAGTATACCCCTGGTCTTATCCCCCCAGACTCCAGACCACAGTATACCCCTGGTCTTATCCCCCCAGACTCCAGACCACAGTATACCCCTGGTCTTATCCCCCCAGACTCCAGACCACAGTATACCCCTAGTCTTATCCCCCCAGACTCCAGACCACAGTATACCCCTGGTCTTATCCCCCCAGACTCCAGACCACAGTATACCCCTGGTCTTATCCCCCCAGACTCCAGACCACAGTATACCCCTAGTCTTATCCCCCCAGACTCCAGACCACAGTATACCCCTGGTCTTATCCCCCCAGACTCCAGACCACAGTATACCCCTGGTCTTATCCCCCAGACTCCAGACCACAGTATACCCCTGGTCTTATCCCCCCAGACTCCAGACCACAGTATACCCCTAGTCTTATCCCCCCAGACTCCAGACCACAGTATACCCCTGGTCTTATCCCCCCAGACTCCAGACCACAGTATACCCCTAGTCTTATCCCCCCAGACTCCAGACCACCCACAGTATACCCCTAGTCTTATCCCCCCAGACTCCAGACCACAGTATACCCCTAGTCTTATCCCCCCAGACTCCAGACCACAGTATACCCCTAGTCTTATCCCCCCAGACTCCAGACCACAGTATACCCCTGGTCTTATCCCCCCAGACTCCAGACCACAGTATACCCCTAGTCTTATCCCCCCAGACTCCAGACCACAGTATACCCCTGGTCTTATCCCCCCAGACTCCAGACCACAGTATACCCCTGGTCTTATCCCCCCAGACTCCAGACCACAGAATACCCCTAGTCTTATCCCCCCAGACTCCAGACCACAGTATACCCCTGGTCTTATCCCCCCAGACTCCAGACCACAGTATACCCCTGGTCTTATCCCCCAGACTCCAGACCACAGTATACCCCTGGTCTTATCCCCCCAGACTCCAGACCACAGTATACCCCTGGTCTTATCCCCCCAGACTCCAGACCACAGTATACCCCTGGTCTTATCCCCCCAGACTCCAGACCACAGTATACCCCTAGTCTTATCCCCCCAGACTCCAGACCACCCACAGTATACCCCTAGTCTTATCCCCCCAGACTCCAGACCACAGTATACCCCTGGTCTTATCCCCCCAGACTCCAGACCACAGTATACCCCTAGTCTTATCCCCCCAGACTCCAGACCACAGTATAACCCTGGTCTTATCCCCCCAGACTCCAGACCACAGTATACCCCTGGTCTTATCCCCCCAGACTCCAGACCACAGTATACCCCTGGTCTTATCCCCCCAGACTCCAGACCACAGTATACCCCTAGTCTTATCCCCCCAGACTCCAGACCACAGTATACCCCTGGTCTTATCCCCCCAGACTCCAGACCACAGTATACCCCTGGTCTTATCCCCCCAGACTCCAGACCACAGTATACCCCTAGTCTTATCCCCCCAGACTCCAGACCACAGTATACCCCTGGTCTTATCCCCCCAGACTCCAGACCACAGTATACCCCTGGTCTTATCCCCCAGACTCCAGACCACAGTATACCCCTGGTCTTATCCCCCCAGACTCCAGACCACAGTATACCCCTAGTCTTATCCCCCCAGACTCCAGACCACAGTATACCCCTGGTCTTATCCCCCCAGACTCCAGACCACAGTATACCCCTAGTCTTATCCCCCCAGACTCCAGACCACCCACAGTATACCCCTAGTCTTATCCCCCCAGACTCCAGACCACAGTATACCCCTAGTCTTATCCCCCCAGACTCCAGACCACAGTATACCCCTAGTCTTATCCCCCCAGACTCCAGACCACAGTATACCCCTGGTCTTATCCCCCCAGACTCCAGACCACAGTATACCCCTAGTCTTATCCCCCCAGACTCCAGACCACAGTATACCCCTGGTCTTATCCCCCCAGACTCCAGACCACAGTATACCCCTGGTCTTATCCCCCCAGACTCCAGACCACAGTATACCCCTAGTCTTATCCCCCCAGACTCCAGACCACAGTATACCCCTGGTCTTATCCCCCCAGACTCCAGACCACAGTATACCCCTGGTCTTATCCCCCCAGACTCCAGACCACAGTATACCCCTGGTCTTATCCCCCCAGACTCCAGACCACAGTATACCCCTGGTCTTATCCCCCCAGACTCCAGACCACAGTATACCCCTGGTCTTATCCCCCCAGACTCCAGACCACAGTATACCCCTAGTCTTATCCCCCCAGACTCCAGACCACCCACAGTATACCCCTAGTCTTATCCCCCCAGACTCCAGACCACAGTATACCCCTAGTCTTATCCCCCCAGACTCCAGACCACAGTATACCCCTAGTCTTATCCCCCCAGACTCCAGACCACAGTATACCCCTGGTCTTATCCCCCCAGACTCCAGACCACAGTATACCCCTGGTCTTATCCCCCCAGACTCCAGACCACAGTATACCCCTAGTCTTATCCCCCCAGACTCCAGACCACAGTATACCCCTGGTCTTATCCCCCCAGACTCCAGACCACAGTATACCCCTGGTCTTATCCCCCCAGACTCCAGACCACAGTATACCCCTGGTCTTATCCCCCCAGACTCCAGACCACAGTATACCCCTAGTCTTATCCCCCCAGACTCCAGACCACAGTATACCCCTGGTCTTATCCCCCCAGACTCCAGACCACAGTATACCCCTGGTCTTATCCCCCCAGACTCCAGACCACAGTATACCCCTAGTCTTATCCCCCCAGACTCCAGACCACAGTATACCCCTGGTCTTATCCCCCCAGACTCCAGACCACAGTATACCCCTGGTCTTATCCCCCAGACTCCAGACCACAGTATACCCCTGGTCTTATCCCCCCAGACTCCAGACCACAGTATACCCCTAGTCTTATCCCCCCAGACTCCAGACCACAGTATACCCCTGGTCTTATCCCCCCAGACTCCAGACCACAGTATACCCCTAGTCTTATCCCCCCAGACTCCAGACCACCCACAGTATACCCCTAGTCTTATCCCCCCAGACTCCAGACCACAGTATACCCCTAGTCTTATCCCCCCAGACTCCAGACCACAGTATACCCCTAGTCTTATCCCCCCAGACTCCAGACCACAGTATACCCCTGGTCTTATCCCCCCAGACTCCAGACCACAGTATACCCCTAGTCTTATCCCCCCAGACTCCAGACCACAGTATACCCCTGGTCTTATCCCCCCAGACTCCAGACCACAGTATACCCCTGGTCTTATCCCCCCAGACTCCAGACCACAGTATACCCCTAGTCTTATCCCCCCAGACTCCAGACCACAGTATACCCCTGGTCTTATCCCCCCAGACTCCAGACCACAGTATACCCCTGGTCTTATCCCCCAGACTCCAGACCACAGTATACCCCTGGTCTTATCCCCCCAGACTCCAGACCACAGTATACCCCTGGTCTTATCCCCCCAGACTCCAGACCACAGTATACCCCTGGTCTTATCCCCCCAGACTCCAGACCACAGTATACCCCTAGTCTTATCCCCCCAGACTCCAGACCACCCACAGTATACCCCTAGTCTTATCCCCCCAGACTCCAGACCACAGTATACCCCTAGTCTTATCCCCCCAGACTCCAGACCACAGTATACCCCTAGTCTTATCCCCCCAGACTCCAGACCACAGTATACCCCTGGTCTTATCCCCCCAGACTCCAGACCACAGTATACCCCTGGTCTTATCCCCCCAGACTCCAGACCACAGTATACCCCTAGTCTTATCCCCCCAGACTCCAGACCACCCACAGTATACCCCTAGTCTTATCCCCCCAGACTCCAGACCACCCACAGTATACCCCTAGTCTTATCCCCCCAGACTCCAGACCACAGTATACCCCTAGTCTTATCCCCCCAGACTCCAGACCACAGTATACCCCTGGTCTTATCCCCCCAGACTCCAGACCACCCCTGGTGATGTTGGGATGAATCATCCTACACCTTCCCCTCTCTCCTTCTGTATTTCTCTCCCCTTTACATTCACACTATCACCCATAAAACACATATGAAAACAACTCTGAACAGTTGTTTAGTTCTGTAACGTGATCCTAAGGACGTTGGAGTTGATGCTGCTGGATTAATGTTTAATATGATCTGTTTTCTAGAGTTGTAGCCACGTCTCAGATGCAGGCTACGTACGCCAGGAAAGCCTTCCCCTGTTTTGATGAACCTGCCATGAAGGCCGTCTTCCACATAACGCTCATCCACCACAGAGGAACTGCAGCTCTGTCCAACGGCCGGGACGTTGGTTAGTTCACAACCTATACACTACCCTCTCTGGGCTACCTCACCCCCTATACACTACCCTCTCTGGGCTACCTCACCCCCTATACACTACCCTCTCTGGGCTACCTCACCCCCTATACACTACCCTCTCTGGGCTACCTCACCCCCTATACACTACCCTCTCTGGGCTACCTCACCCCCTATACACTACCCTCTCTGGGCTACCTCACCCCCTATACACTACCCTCTCTGGGCTACCTCACCCCCTATACACTACCCTCTCTGGGCTACCTCACCCCCTATACACTACCCTCTCTGGGCTACCTCACCCCCTATACACTACCCTCTCTGGGCTACCTCACCCCCTATACACTACCCTCTCTGGGCTACCTCACCCCCTATACACTACCCTCTCTGGGCTACCTCACCCCCTATACACTACCCTCTCTGGGCTACCTCACCCCCTATACACTACCCTCTCTGGGCTACCTCACCCCCTATACACTACCCTCTCTGGGCTACCTCACCCCCTATACACTACCCTCTCTGGGCTACCTCACGATTCTCCACCCTTTCCCTGAGTGTGCACTGGTACGCTTTCCTGTCATGGATTTAACAATGGTGGAAATACCTCCAGCCAATGCTTATACCAATCTGAATGCTTTTCAATCCTCCACTGGAAGCGTGCGAGTGCAGACTTTGGAAGAAGGGTGGAGAATATGTATGTAGCCTTGTATACATGGACTATGGAGTTAAAGACATCTCAGAAGGAATGAGTGCGCTTGACAACATGTAATGAGAAAATCAACTACAGAATGCTGTTAATGGTTACTGGACTGTAACATTGAACTTTCCATGGTAGAGTTAACTCCTCCCTTTCTGGCTTTCTCTTTCTTCCCTCTGTCTGTCTCTCTGTCTCTCTCTCTCTCTGTCTCTCTCTCTCTCTGTCTCTCCCTCTCTCTCTCTCTCTCTCTCTCTCTCTCTCTCTCTCTGTCTCTGTCTCTCTCTCTCTCTCTCTCTCTCTCTCTCTCTGTCTCTCTCTCTCTCTCTCTCTCTCTGTCTCTCTGTCTCTCTCTCTCTCTCTCTCTCTCTCTCTCTCTCTCTCTGTCTCTCTCTCTCTCTCTCTGTCTCTCTCTCTCTCTCTCTCTCTCTCTCTCTCTCTCTCTCTCTCTCTCTCTCTCTCTCTCTCTGTCTCTCTCTCTCTCTCTCTCTCTCTCTCTCTCTCTCTCTCTCTCTCTCACTCTCTCTCTCTGTGTCTCTCTCTCTCTCTCTTTCTGTCTCTCTCTCTCATTCTCTCTCACTCTCTCTCTCCAATGTTTTAGAGACTGTCAACACCACCGTAGATGGCACTGAAGTCACCATGACCAGATTTGAGCCCACTAAAAGAATGTCAACATACCTCCTGGCAGTAATCGTCAGTGACTTCGCTCATATCACTGGATCAATAGAGAACAACAATGTTTTGGTAATTCAATCCAACACAACTTCCGTCAAAACTAAAGTCTGCCACCTTATTCCCTTTATAGGAAACCACACAGGGCTCTGGTCAGTACTGCACTACAAAGGGAATAGGTTGCCATTTGGGACAAACAGGGTTTCCTCTCATTCAGATTCCAATGACTCTTCATGACTGGTACTGCTGTGGTTAGACTGTAGTCATTACTGATACTGCTGTGGTTAGACTGTAGTCATCACTGATACTGCTGTGGTTAGACTGTTGTCATTACATATACTGCTGTGGTTAGACTGTAGTCATTACTGGTACTGCTGTGGTTAGACTGTAGTCATTACTGATACTGCTGTGGTTAGACTGTAGTCATGACTGGTACTGCTGTGGTTAGACTGTTGTCATTACTGATGCTGCTGTGGTTAGACTGTAGTCATGACTGGTACTGCTGTGGTTAGACTGTAGTCATTACTGGTACTGCTGTGGTTAGACTGTAGTCATGACTGATACTGCTGTGGTTAGACTGTAGTCATGACTGGTACTGCTGTGGTTAGACTGTAGTCATGACTGGTACTGCTGTGGTTAGACTGTAGTCATTACTGATACTGCTGCGGTTAGACTGTAGTCATTACTGGTACTGCTGTGGTTAGACTGTAGTCATGATTGGTACTGCTGTGGTTAGACTGTAGTCATTACTGGTACTGCTGTGGTTAGACTGTAGTCATTACTGGTACTGCTGTGGTTAGACTGTAGTCATTACTGGTACTGCTGTGGTTAGACTGTAGTCATTACTGGTACTGCTGTGGTTAGACTGTAGTCATTACTGATACTGCTGTGGTTAGACTGTTGTCATTACATATACTGCTGTGGTTAGACTGTAGTCATGACTGATACTGCTGTGGTTAGACTGTAGTCATGACTGATACTGCTGTGGTTAGACTGTAGTCATCACTGATACTGCTGTGGTTAGACTGTAGTCATTACTGATACTGCTGTGGTTAGACTGTAGTCATTACTGATACTGCTGTGGTTAGACTGTTGTCATTACATATACTGCTGTGGTTAGACTGTAGTCATTACTGGTACTGCTGTGGTTAGACTGTAGTCATTACTGATACTGCTGTGGTTAGACTGTAGTCATTACTGATACTGCTGTGGTTAGACTGTAGTCATTACTGGTACTGCTGTGGTTAGACTGTAGTCATTACTGATACTGCTGTGGTTAGACTGTAGTCATTACTTATACGTGATACTAATTGTTTGCAGGTCCGTATCTGGGGTCGGAAGAAAGCTATAGCTGAAGGACATGGAGACTATGCTCTCAGTGTTACAGGACCAATGCTCAAGTTTTATGAAAGATACTACAATGCCAGCTACCCACTGTCCAAGTCAGGTAAGTTAGCTTTGCATTCAGATCTCAGGTCTAAGAGTGCATGGACACACAAGTAGGCCTCCACTAATAAGGATCCTCTGAAACTAAGTCTCCCAACAGATTGTTGTCTAAGTTCCAAATGGCCCCCTATTCCCTGTATAGTGCACTATAGCTCTGGTCAAACGTAGTGCACTATGAAGGGAATAGGGGACCATTTAGGCCTCCTGTATTGTCTTTTCCCCTGTAGACCAGATAGCTCTGCCTGACTTCAATGCTGGAGCCATGGAGAACTGGGGTCTGATCACCTACAGAGAGACAGCCCTCCTGTACGATCCAGCCGTCTCCTCTGTTGGAAACAAGGAGAGAGTCACGACTGTGGTGGCTCACGAATTGGCTCATATGGTAGTGTTCTCTATGACATCACTATACTTCCTGTACAACATATGACATCACTGTACTGCCTGTCCAACCTATGACATCACTGTACTGCCTGTTCAACCTATGACATCACTGTACTTCCTGTCCAACATATGACATCACTATACTTCCGGTCCAACCTATGACATCACTGTACTGCCTGTCTAACCTATGTCATCACTGTACTTCCTGTCCAACCTATGATATCCCTGTACTGCCTGTCCAACCTATGACATCGCTGTACTTCCTGTCCAACCTATGACATCCCTGTACTTCCTGTCCAACCTATGACATCACTGTACTTCCAGACCAACCTCTGACATCACTGTACTTCCAGACCAACCTCTGACATCACATCCTGCATGGAGAAACATTGCTCAGGAGGATGACTAAGGTTATGTCCACAACATAGGGGCCAGGTAGTGTAGTGGTTAGAGCACAGATAGATCAATGAAACAGGTATTTCACCAGATATATAAATGTGAAGCATCCGCTTGGCTTTTCCACTCACTACCAAATATGGTGGTGAGAGGAAGCCCAGTTGCCGGCAGTGGGAGAAGATGGAACGAGATGGATTTTGGCCAACATTCTGCTAATTTTCTCATCGATGAAACATTTGATCTCAATACAATTTTTTGTTCACAAAACTAAAATATGTTACGAACAGAGTGGACTAAGTTTTGTAGACTTTACCCTTTGCAAAAGTTTTAAAAAATTGCGTTGTTTAGAAGGAGTGCAAAGGCAAATTGAGCTATTGCACATGCACACTTCACAGAGTAGGCGTTCCCTAACGGAAATATGTGCATACATGCTAGAACGCACCAATAATATCTCGCTAGTTTGTGCTTGGCTCTGCCCACCTCCATGCTTGTTCTGCCCACTATGACTCATTTGTTCCCATTTAAAATGACGGGGTGTGGTCTATCCTGGTTTAGTTATAAAAAATATTTGGTTAGAGTGTTGGGCTAGTAACTGGCAGGTAATCTAGCAATTAGAGCGTTGGGCTAGTAACTGGCAGGTAACCTAGTGGTTAGAGAGTTGGGCTAGTAACCAGCAGGTAGCCTAGCGATTAGAGCGTTGGGCTAGTAACTGGCAGGTAGTCTAGTGATTAGAGCGTTGGGCTAGTAACTGGCAGGTAGTCTAGTGATTAGAGTGTTGGGCTAGTAACCAGCAGGTAGTCTAGCGATTAGAGCGTTGGGCTAGTAACCAGCAGGTAGTCTAGCGATTAGAGTGTTGGGCTAGTAACTGGCAGGTAGCCTAGTGGTTAGAGTGTTGGGCCAGTAACCAGCAGGTAGTCTAGCGATTAGAGTGTTGGGCTAGTAACTGGCAGGTAGCCTAGTGGTTAGAGTGTTGGGCTAGTAACTGGCAGGTAGTCTAGTGGTTAGAGTGTTGGGCTAGTAACTGGCAGGTAGTCTAGTGGTTAGAGTGTTGGGCTAGTAACTGGCAGGTAGTCTAGTGGTTAGAGTGTTGGGCCAGTAACCAGCAGGTAGCCTAGCGATTAGAGCGTTGGGCTAGTAACCAGCAGGTAGTCTAGCGATTAGAGTGTTGGGCTAGTAACTGGCAGGTAGCCTAGTGGTTAGAGTGTTGGGCTAGTAACTGGCAGGTAGTCTAGTGGTTAGAGTGTTGGGCTAGTAACTGGCAGGTAGTCTAGTGGTTAGAGTGTTGGGCCAGTAACCAGCAGGTAGCCTAGCGATTAGAGCGTTGGGCTAGTAACCAGCAGGTAGTCTAGCGATTAGAGTGTTGGGCTAGTAACTGGCAGGTAGTCTAGTGGTTAGAGTGTTGGGCTAGTAACTGGCAGGTAGTCTAGTGGTTAGAGTGTTGGGCTAGTAACCAGCAGGTAGTCTAGCGATTAGAGCGTTGGGCTAGTAACTGGCAGGTAGTCTAGTGGTTACAATGTTGGACCAGGAACCAAAAGGTCTCTAGTTCCAATCCCCGAGCTGACAAGGTGAAAAATCTGTTGATATGCCCTTAAGCAAGGCACTTAACCCTAATTGCTCCAGGGTTGCTGTTGATAATGGCAGACCTTGGCCTTGACCACACTCTCAGGGGGAGTTGGGATATCAAATCAAATGTATTGGTCACGTGCCGAATACAATAGGTGTAGACTTTACAGTGAAATGCAAAAAACACATTTCCAATTCACACCTTCGTATTAACACACACTTGTATATGTGTGAAATAGGACCAATACAAGCCCCCACCTAATTATTAATATTGGTCAGAGCTGGCCAATAAGAATGCACTGCTTCATAAGGAATAGAGGGCCATTTTGTATGTGATTGTCCCCTGAGTGTGACACGTCCCTGTGTCCACAGTGGTTTGGGAACCTGGTGACTCTGAGATGGTGGAATGACCTGTGGCTGAACGAGGGCTTTGCCAGCTATGTGGAGTATCTAGGAGCTGACTATGCTGAACCCACGTGGAATATCGTAAGACTGATCACTCACACCCTTACAGGAGGATTACTCTGATCATATAGAGTACAGTAAGACTGATCAGCCTTACAGGAGGATTACTCTGATCATATAGAGTGCAGTAAGACTGATCACCCTTACAGGAGGATTACTCTGATCATATAGAGTGCAGTAAGACTGATCACCCTTACAGGAGGATTACTCAGATCATATAGAGTGCAGTAAGACTGATCACCCTTACAGGAGGATTACTCTGATCATATAGAGTGCAGTAAGACTGATCACCCTTACAGGAGGATTACTCTGATCATATAGAGTGCAGTAAGACTGATCACCCTTACAGGAGGATTACTCTGATCATATAGAGTGCAGTAAGACTGATCACCCTTACAGGAGGATTACTCTGATCATATAGAGTACAGTAAGACTGATCACCCTTACAGGAGGATTACTCTGATCATATAGAGTACAGTAAGACTGATCACCCTTACAGGAGGATTACTCTGATCATATAGAGTGCAGTAAGACTGATCACCCTTACAGGAGGATTACTCAGATCATATAGAGTACAGTAAGACTGATCACCCTTACAGGAGGATTACTCTGATCATATAGAGTGCAGTAAGACTGATCACCCTTACAGGAGGATTACTCAGATCATATAGAGTACAGTAAGACTGATCACCCTTACAGGAGGATTACTCAGATCATATAGAGTACAGTAAGACTGATCACCCTTACAGGAGGATTACTCAGATCATATAGAGTGCAGTAAGACTGATCACCCTTACAGGAGGATTACTCTGATCATATAGAGTACAGTAAGACTGATCACCCTTACAGGAGGATTACTCAGATCATATAGAGTGCAGTAAGACTGATCACCCTTACAGGAGGATTACTCAGATCATATAGAGTGCAGTAAGACTGATCACTCTCTCTCTCTCCCTAGAAAGAGCAGATAATCCTGTCTGATGTCCACAAGGTGTTTGCTGTGGACGCCCTGGCCTCGTCTCATCCTCTGTCCCGTAAAGAGGAGGAAGTCAACCGGCCTGCCGAGATCAGTGAGATGTTCAACACCATCTCCTACAGCAAGGTTCTCTATGTTCTAGACCATCTCCTACAGCAAAGTTCTCTATGTTCTAGACCATCTCCTACAGCAAAGTTCTCTATTGTTCTCAACATGTTATACCATCTCCTACATTAAGGTTCTCTATGTTCTAGACCATCTCCTACAGCAAGGTTCTCTATGTTCTAGACCATCTCCTACAGCAAGGTTCTCTATGTTCTAGACCATCTCCTACAGCAAAGTTCTCTATGTTCTAGACTATCTCCTACAGCAAAGTTCTCTATTGTTCTCAACATGTTATACCATCTCCTACATTAAGGTTCTCTATGTTCTAGACCATCTCCTACAGCAAGGTTCTCTATGTTCTAGACCATCTCCTACAGCAAAGTTCTCTATGTTCTAGACCATCTCCTACAGCAAAGTTCTCCATGGTTCTCTATGTTTTAGACCTGAAGAAGCATGCCTCCCACCCAGCAACTTATCAGTGCACCCTCCCACCCATCTATCCCTTGATTCACCCATTAGATTCCCCCCAATCCCCCCTCCCTCCCCCACAATGACCAGAGCCCCGTGGAGGAGTGAACGAGGGAGTTCTGGGCATATTCTGCCCAGGGAAGAAACCTCGCCCACTCACCCTGCCGGTCCTGACAGTAGCAACAAAGAAACCTCCCCAGCTCCTGGTTCATGCGCTCCACCTTCCTATTCGACTGAGGCCTATAGCCGGAAGTGAGGCTGGCCGTGGCCCCGATCTTCTCCAAGAAAGCCTTCCACACTCGGTAGGTGAATTGGGGGCCACGGTCCGAGACGATGTCCTCCGGAAGTCCATAATGCCGGAAGACCTGTTGGAACAGGACCTCAGCGACCTGGAGAGCAGAAGGAAGACCAGTTAGTGGCAAAAACCGGCATGATTTGGAGAACCGATCTACGACCACCATGACTGTGGTGAAGCAGTCAGAACGTGGGAGGTCGGTGACAAAGTCTATGGACAGGTGTGACCAAGGTCGCTGAGGCACTGGGAGAGGAACTAGTTTGCCTGCTGGGGTGTTCCGAGGTGTCTTCGTTTGGGCACATACGGAACAGGAGTTGATATAGCGGGAGACATCAGTAGCCAAGGTGGGCCACCAGTATTTTTGTGAGAGACTGCAGGGTGCGCGTCATACCAGAGTGCCCTGCCATAAGGGTGGTGTGCTCCCAGATCAGCAGGCAGTCACGGACCCTGGTGGGTACATACACGCGCCCCGGAGGGGCATTGGCAGGCACTAGTTCCTACTGAGTCACCAGGCAGATGTCTTCATCCACATCCCAAACGACAGGTGCAATGATGAGACGAGGGCAGGATAGGACCCCCCAGATCCTTCCTTTCTCCGGTATGGTGCATCCTGGAGAGTGCGTCGGCTTTCACATCCTGGGATCCTGGTCGGTAGGACAGAATAAACTGAAAGCGAGTAAGAAATTGGGCCCACCTGGCTTGACGAGAGTTCATCCGTTTTGCTGCCCGTATGTGCCCGGTGGTCAGTAAGAATACGGAATGGATGGACTACGCCCTCCAGCCAGTGTCTCCATGCCTCCAGAGCGAGGACCACCGCCAACAGCTACCTGTCTCCAACTCCATAGTTCCTCTCTGCGGGGGTAAGCTTTTTAGAGGAACCAGAGGGAGGGGGTACCGGTACTTGGTGGTGACTGTGTTCAGCCCCCGGTAGTCAATGCATGGCCTCAGTCCTCTGTCTTTTTTGGCCACGAAGAAGAAGCTGGCGGAGGCAGGAGAGGTAGAGCATCTGATGAACCCCTGTTTCAGGGTCTCCGCCACATACTTCTCCATGGCCTCCGCTATGGAGAGGGAGTAAATGCGACTCTTCGGAGGGTGTTGTCCCTCCAGCAGGTCAATGGCGCAGTCCCAGGTCCTGTGAGGAGGGAGACACATAGCCTTGGAGGCAGAGAAGACATCGGAGAGATCTGCGTACTCACGTGGAATGTTGGGCTGGAGGGCGGACTCCGGACTCTCCACTGACGTGGAACAACAAACCACCGGCAGGCAGGTCCTCCGGCATGAGGGAGACCAGGCTGTGATCCTCTTGGTGATCCAATTGATGGTGGCGTTGTGTAGTCTGAGCCAGGGCAATCCCAAGACGATCCGGTGAAGGGGTGACGTGACGATGTGGAAGGGCAGCTCCTCGTGGTGCTCCGGTAGTGTGGGAATGGTGATGGTGATGGGGAGAGTGACGTGCGTAATGGTGCCTGATCCAAGTGGTGTATTGTCCAGCGAGGTGACGTGTAGCGGAGAAGGCAGTGGCACGGTGGGCAACCTCCATTCAGAGACCAGCTCCCTATCTATAAGGTTCCCCGCTGATCCGGAATCTATCATTGCCGTGGAAAGTGAAGAGAAGGAAGAACCATTCACCGAATTAAAAACAATGGTTTGGTGACAAGTGATGACGGAACACTCACGGAGCGGCGACGGGAGTCATACCGCCTAGATAGGGAGCCGCCAGGAGATCTGTGGTCCGTGGTGGTGTAGGGGGTGCTCCCCACCTCCATGGGTGAGGACTCGGAGGCAGGGCGGCTTCCATAGCTCTGATGGGGTGAGGACTCGGAGGCAGGGCGGCTTCCATAGCTCCGATGGGGTGAGGACTCGGAGGCAGGGCGGCTTCCATAGCTCCGATGGGGTGAGGACTCGGAGGCAGGGCGGCTTCCATAGCTCCGATGGGGTGAGGACTCGGAGGCAGGGCGGCTTCCATAGCCCAGATGGGGTGAGCGTCGAGGCTCCGGGAGGTGTTGGGAACGCTGTCGGTCTCTCAACATGTCGTCAAGACGAATGGATGTGGCGATGAGGGTATCAAGGTACATCTCGTCGTACCGACATGCGAGTTCCGTCGTGATGTCCTCCCGTAAGCCTCTCCTGAAGGCCGTGCGCAGAGCACGCTCATTCCAGCCGGAAGACGCCGCCACCGTGCGAAAACTCAGGGCGTACTCGCACGCGGCCCCCTCTCCCTGTTGTAGCCGGAGGAGACGCTCACCCCCGTCCTTTCCCTCCGTGGGATGATCGAACACAGCCCTGAACCGAGCAAGGAAGGTGGAGTAGGGAAGCGACGCGGCCTCACCTCCTTCCCAGACTGCCGTGGCCCAATCCAGCGCCTTATCCTTCAGTAGCGAAATCATCAGTGCTATCCTGGTTCAATGGGAGAGAGTAAGGTGGTTGCCATCTTAGAGTCAACCATTTTTTTGCAGCAGTGCTGCGTGCCAGCATTAATCTTCTCTGATTGACTGAGAGATTCAATGGGCTATCATCATTAAGTAACATAATATATGGAAAGCATTGAATATTTAAATTCATGCACTTATATATGAATTTTTCCTGTAACCCCCCTCTGAAAAAGAAAAATGACATAACTGAATAAATAGTTGGTCACAAAAAAGTAAAGACTTAGTCTGTCTTGGTTTATTTACAATCAGAGCTGTTCTTATAGAAACGGGTCTGTCTTGGTTTATTTACAATCAGAGCTGTTCTTATAGAAACGGGTCTGCCTTGGTTTATTTCCAATCAGCTGTTCTTATAGAAACGGGTCTGTCTTGGTTTATTTCCAATCAGCTGTTCTTATAGAAACAGGTCTGTCTTGGTTTATTTACAATCAGAGCTGTTCTTATAGAAACGGGTCTGTCTTGGTTTATTTCCAATCAGCTGTTCTTATAGAAACGGGTCTGTCTTGGTTTATTTACAATCAGCTGTTCTTATAGAAACGGGTCTGTCTTGGTTTATTTACAATCAGAGCTGTTCTTATAGAAACGGGTCTGTCTTGGTTTATTTCCAATCAGCTGTTCTTATAGAAACGGGTCTGTCTTGGTTTATTTACAATCAGAGCTGTTCTTATAGAAACGGGTCTGCCTTGGTTTATTTACAATCAGCTGTTCTTATAGAAACGGGTCTGTCTTGGTTTATTTACAATCAGAGCTGTTCTTATAGAAACGGGTCTGTCTTGGTTTATTTACAATCAGAGCTGTTCTTATAGAAACGGGTCTGTCTTGGTTTATTTACAATCAGCTGTTCTTATAGAAACGGGTCTGTCTTGGTTTATTTACAATCAGCTGTTCTTATAGAAACGGGTCTGTCTTGGTTTATTTACAATCAGCTGTTCTTATAGAAACGGGTCTGTCTTGGTTTATTTACAATCAGAGCTGTTCTTATAGAAACGGGTCTGTCTTGGTTTATTTACAATCAGAGCTGTTCTTATAGAAACGGGTCTGTCTTGGTTTATTTACAATCAGCTGTTCTTATAGAAACGGGTCTGTCTTGGTTTATTTACAATCAGCTGTTCTTATAGAAACGGGTCTGTCTTGGTGTGGATTTACAATCAGAGCTGTTCTTATAGAAACGGGTCTGTCTTGGTTTATTTACAATCAGAGCTGTTCTTATAAGAAACGGGTCTGTCTTGGTTTATTTACAATCAGAGCTGTTCTTATAGAAACGGGTCTGTCTTGGTTTATTTACAATCAGCTGTTCTTATAGAAACGGGTCTGTCTTGGTTTATTTACAATCAGCTGTTCTTATAGAAACGGGTCTGTCTTGGTGTGGATTTACAATCAGAGCTGTTCTTATAGAAACGGGTCTGTCTTGGTGTGGATTTACAATCAGAGCTGTTCTTATAGAAACGGGTCTGTCTTGGTGTGGATTTACAATCAGAGCTGTTCTTATAGAAACGGGTCTGTCTTGGTTTATTTACAATCAGAGCTGTTCTTATAGAAACGGGTCTGTCTTGGTTTATTTACAATCAGCTGTTCTTATAGAAACGGGTCTGTCTTGGTTTATTTACAATCAGCTGTTCTTATAGAAACGGGTCTGTCTTGGTGTATTTACAATCAGAGCTGTTCTTATAGAAACGGGTCTGTCTTGGTTTATTTACAATCAGCTGTTCTTATAGAAACGGGTCTGTCTTGGTTTATTTCCAATCAGCTGTTCTTATAGAAACGGGTCTGTCTTGGTTTATTTCCAATCAGCTGTTCTCATAGAAACGGGTCTGTCTTGGTTTATTTACAATCAGCTGTTCTTATAGAAACGGGTCTGTCTTGGTTTATTTACAATCAGAGCTGTTCTTATAGAAACGGGTCTGTCTTGGTTTATTTCCAATCAGCTGTTCTTATAGAAACGGGTCTGTCTTGGTTTATTTACAATCAGAGCTGTTCTTATAGAAACGGGTCTGCCTTGGTTTATTTACAATCAGCTGTTCTTATAGAAACGGGTCTGTCTTGGTTTATTTACAATCAGCTGTTCTTATAGAAACGGGTCTGTCTTGGTTTATTTACAATCAGCTGTTCTTATAGAAACGGGTCTGTCTTGGTTTATTTACAATCAGAGCTGTTCTTATAGAAACGGGTCTGTCTTGGTTTATTTACAATCAGCTGTTCTTATAGAAACGGGTCTGTCTTGGTTTATTTCCAATCAGCTGTTCTTATAGAAACGGGTCTGTCTTGGTGTGGATTTACCATCAGCTGTTCTTATAGAAACGGGTCTGTCTTGATTTATTTACAATCAGCTGTTCTTATAGAAACGGGTCTGTCTTGGTTTATTTACAATCAGAGCTGTTCTTATAGAAACAGGTCTGTCTTGGTTTATTTCCAATCAGCTGTTCTTATAGAAACGGGTCTGTCTTGGTTTATTTCCAATCAGCTGTTCTTATACAAACGGGTCTGTCTTGGTGTGGATTTACCATCAGCTGTTCTTATAGAAACGGGTCTGTCTTGGTTTATTTACAATCAGCTGTTCTTATAGAAACGGGTCTGTCTTGGTTTATTTACAATCAGCTGTTCTTATAGAAACGGGTCTGTCTTGGTGTGGATTTACAATCAGAGCTGTTCTTATAGAAACGGGTCTGTCTTGGTTTATTTACAATCAGAGCTGTTCTTATAGAAACGGGTCTGTCTTGGTTTATTTACAATCAGCTGTTCTTATAGAAACGGGTCTGTCTTGGTTTATTTACAATCAGCTGTTCTTATAGAAACGGGTCTGTCTTGGTTTATTTCCAATCAGCTGTTCTTATAGAAACGGGTCTGTCTTGGTGTGGATTTACCATCAGCTGTTCTTATAGAAACGGGTCTGTCTTGGTTTATTTACAATCAGCTGTTCTTATAGAAACGGGTCTGTCTTGGTTTATTTACAATCAGCTGTTCTTATAGAAACGGGTCTGTCTTGGTGTGGATTTACAATCAGAGCTGTTCTTATAGAAACGGGTCTGTCTTGGTTTATTTACAATCAGAGCTGTTCTTATAGAAACGGGTCTGTCTTGGTTTATTTACAATCAGCTGTTCTTATAGAAACGGGTCTGTCTTGGTTTATTTACAATCAGCTGTTCTTATAGAAACGGGTCTGTCTTGGTGTGGATTTACAATCAGAGCTGTTCTTATAGAAACGGGTCTGTCTTGGTTTATTTACAATCAGAGCTGTTCTTATAGAAACGGGTCTGTCTTGGTTTATTTACAATCAGAGCTGTTCTTATAGAAACGGGTCTGTCTTGGTTTATTTACAATCAGCTGTTCTTATAGAAACGGGTCTGTCTTGGTTTATTTACAATCAGCTGTTCTTATAGAAACGAGTCTGTCTTGGTGTGGATTTACAATCAGAGCTGTTCTTATAGAAACGGGTCTGTCTTGGTGTGGATTTACAATCAGAGCTGTTCTTATAGAAACGGGTCTGTCTTGGTGTGGATTTACAATCAGAGCTGTTCTTATAGAAACGGGTCTGTCTTGGTTTATTTACAATCAGAGCTGTTCTTATAGAAACGGGTCTGTCTTGGTTTATTTACAATCAGAGCTGTTCTTATAGAAACGGGTCTGTCTTGGTTTATTTACAATCAGAGCTGTTCTTATAGAAACGGGTCTGTCTTGGTTTATTTACAATCAGAGCTGTTCTTATAGAAACGGGTCTGCCTTGGTTTATTTCCAATCAGCTGTTCTTATAGAAACGGGTCTGACTTGGTTTATTTACAACCAGCTGTTCTTATAGAAACGGGTCTGTCTTGGTTTATTTACAATCAGCTGTTCTTATAGAAACGGGTCTGTCTTGGTTTATTTACAATCAGAGCTGTTCTTATAGAAACGGGTCTGTCTTGGTTTATTTACAATCAGAGCTGTTCTTATAGAAACGGGTCTGTCTTGGTTTATTTACAATCAGAGCTGTTCTTATAGAAACGGGTCTGTCTTGGTTTATTTACAATCAGCTGTTCTTATAGAAACGGGTCTGTCTTGGTTTATTTACAATCAGCTGTTCTTATAGAAACGGGTCTGTCTTGGTTTATTTCCAATCAGCTGTTCTTATAGAAACGGGTCTGTCTTGGTGTGGATTTACCATCAGCTGTTCTTATAGAAACGGGTCTGTCTTGGTTTATTTACAATCAGCTGTTCTTATAGAAACGGGTCTGTCTTGGTTTATTTACAATCAGCTGTTCTTATAGAAACGGGTCTGTCTTGGTGTGGATTTACAATCAGAGCTGTTCTTATAGAAACGGGTCTGTCTTGGTGTGGATTTACAATCAGAGCTGTTCTTATAGAAACGGGTCTGTCTTGGTGTGGATTTACAATCAGAGCTGTTCTTATAGAAACGGGTCTGTCTTGGTTTATTTACAATCAGCTGTTCTTATAGAAACGGGTCTGTCTCGGTTTATTTACAATCAGCTGTTCTTATAGAAACGGGTCTGTCTTGGTGTGGATTTACAATCAGAGCTGTTCTTATAGAAACGGGTCTGTCTTGGTTTATTTACAATCAGAGCTGTTCTTATAGAAACGGGTCTGTCTTGGTGTGGATTTACAATCAGCTGTTCTTATAGAAACGGGTCTGTCTTGATTTATTTACAATCAGCTGTTCTTATAGAAACGGGTCTGTCTTGGTGTGGATTTACAATCAGAGCTGTTCTTATAGAAACGGGTCTGTCTTGGTGTGGATTTACAATCAGAGCTGTTCTTATAGAAACGGGTCTGTCTTGGTGTGGATTTACAATCAGAGCTGTTCTTATAGAAACGGGTCTGTCTTGGTTTATTTACAATCAGAGCTGTTCTTATAGAAACGGGTCTGTCTTGGTTTATTTACAATCAGAGCTGTTCTTATAGAAACGGGTCTGTCTTGGTTTATTTACAATCAGCTGTTCTTATAGAAACGGGTCTGTCTTGGTTTATTTACAATCAGCTGTTCTTATAGAAACGGGTCTGTCTTGGTTTATTTACAATCAGCTGTTCTTATAGAAACGGGTCTGTCTTGGTTTATTTACAATCAGCTGTTCTTATAGAAACGGGTCTGTCTTGTTTTATTTACAATCAGAGCTGTTCTTATAGAAACGGGTCTGTCTTGGTTTATTTACAATCAGAGCTGTTCTTATAGAAACGGGTCTGTCTTGGTTTATTTACAATCAGCTGTTCTTATAGAAACGGGTCTGTCTTGGTTTATTTACAATCAGCTGTTCTTATAGAAACGGGTCTGTCTTGGTTTATTTACAATCAGAGCTGTTCTTATAGAAACGGGTCTGTCTTGGTTTATTTACAATCAGCTGTTCTTATAGAAACGGGTCTGTCTTGGTGTGGATTTACAATCAGCTGTTCTTATAGAAACGGGTCTGTCTTGGTTTATTTACAATCAGCTGTTCTTATAGAAACGGGTCTGTCTTGGTTTATTTACAATCAGCTGTTCTTATAGAAACGGGTCTGTCTTGGTTTATTTACAATCAGAGCTGTTCTTATAGAAACGGGTCTGTCTTGGTTTATTTACAATCAGAGCTGTTCTTATAGAAACGGGTCTGTCTTGGTTTATTTACAATCAGCTGTTCTTATAGAAACGGGTCTGTCTTGGTTTATTTACAATCAGCTGTTCTTATAGAAACGGGTCTGTCTTGGTTTATTTACAATCAGAGCTGTTCTTATAGAAACGGGTCTGTCTTGGTTTATTTACAATCAGAGCTGTTCTTATAGAAACGGGTCTGTCTTGGTTTATTTACAATCAGCTGTTCTTATAGAAACGGGTCTGTCTTGGTTTATTTACAATCAGAGCTGTTCTTATAGAAACGGGAGAATCTTTGATTGATTAATTTGGGTTCTGATAGTAAATCCCCTGTTTCAGATTCAATAGTTGCTACATCAGTGATCAGTATTGTGTAGCTTGTTGAGCAGTAAATGACTGGGACGATGACCATGGAAGTCTTACTCGATGGATGGCAGTTTCTGCTCTCTGTCCTATCAGTCAATTAAGGTCTGTCTTGACTTTGGAAAGAGTAATAGCTACCGGGTCTGAATAAAGTGTTTGTTGAGAAGGTTCTAACACGGTTAACAAGATTAGCAAGGTTTTCCTCTGTTCTAGACCACATACACAACAGGGACCGGTAGAGAGGGAGGTCTGAAGTATCTCCTTGTGGAACACAAGCTGGGAGCTCAGTGATGATGCCTTCTCTCTGGTGTAGTAGGAAATAGGTCCCAGAATATTTCCTGATCTAACTAGACAAAACTCTGGGCCCTTGTAATACAAAATTAAAATCCAATGTGAGTATGTTTTTTCTCTTTCTCAAATCCTGTACTCTTGTCCTCCAGGGAGCTGCAGTTCTGAGGATGCTTTCTGAGTTCCTAACAGAGCCTGTCTTCGCCAGAGGACTCAGTGTGAGTACAGTTACAGTATGTTAACAGTACAGTAATCAGAGCCTGTCTTAGTAACTACAGTACAGTAATCAGAGCCTGTCTTAGTAACTACAGTACAGTAATCAGAGCCTGTCTTAGTAACTACAGTACAGTAATCAGAGCCTGTCTTAGTAACTACAGTACAGTAATCAGAGCCTGTCTTAGTAACTACAGTACAGTAATCAGAGCCTGTCTTAGTAACTACAGTACAGTAATCAGAGCCTGTCTTAGTAACTACAGTACAGTAATCAGAGCCTGTCTTAGTAACTACAGTACAGTAATCAGAGCCTGTCTTAGTAACTACAGTACAGTAATCAGAGCCTGTCTTAGTAACTACAGTACAGTAATCAGAGCCTGTCTTAGTAACTACAGTACAGTAATCAGAGCCTGTCTTAGTAACTACAGTACAGTAATCAGAGCCTGTCTTAGTAACTACAGTACAGTAATCAGAGCCTGTCTTAGTAACTACAGTACAGTAATCAGAGCCTGTCTTAGTAACTACAGTACAGTAATCAGAGCCTGTCTTAGTAACTACAGTACAGTAATCAGAGCCTGTCTTAGTAACTACAGTACAGTAATCAGAGCCTGTCTTAGTAACTACAGTACAGTAATCAGAGCCTGTCTTAGTAACTACAGTACAGTAATCAGAGCCTGTCTTAGTGAGTAACTACAGTACAGTAATCAGAGCCTGTCTTAGTAACTACAGTACAGTAATCAGAGCCTGTCTTAGTAACTACAGTACAGTAATCAGAGCCTGTCTTAGTGACTACAGTACAGTAATCAGAGCCTGTCTTAGTAACTACAGTACAGTAATCAGAGCCTGTCTTAGTGACTACAGTACAGTAATCAGAGCCTGTCTTAGTAACTACAGTACAGTAATCCGAGCCTGTCTTAGTAACTACAGTACAGTAATCAGAGCCTGTCTTAGTAACTACAGTACAGTAATCAGAGCCTGTCTTAGTAACTACAGTACAGTAATCAGAGCCTGTCTTAGTAACTACAGTACAGTAATCAGAGCCTGTCTTAGTAACTACAGTACAGTAATCAGAGCCTGTCTTAGTAACTACAGTACAGTAATCAGAGCCTGTCTTAGTAACTACAGTACAGTAATCAGAGCCTGTCTTAGTAACTACAGTACAGTAATCAGAGCCTGTCTTAGTAACTACAGTACAGTAATCAGAGCCTGTCTTAGTAACTACAGTACAGTAATCAGAGCCTGTCTTAGTAACTACAGTACAGTAATCAGAGCCTGTCTTAGTAACTACAGTACAGTAATCAGAGCCTGTCTTAGTAACTACAGTACAGTAATCAGAGCCTGTCTTAGTAACTACAGTACAGTAATCAGAGCCTGTCTTAGTAACTACAGTACAGTAATCAGAGCCTGTCTTAGTAACTACAGTACAGTAATCAGAGCCTGTCTTAGTAACTACAGTACAGTAATCAGAGCCTGTCTTAGTCAGTAACTACAGTACAGTAATCAGAGCCTGTCTTAGTAACTACAGTACAGTAATCAGAGCCTGTCTTAGTAACTACAGTACAGTAATCAGAGCCTGTCTTAGTAACTACAGTACAGTAATCAGAGCCTGTCTTAGTAACTACAGTACAGTAATCAGAGCCTGTCTTAGTAACTACAGTACAGTAATCAGAGCCTGTCTTAGTAACTACAGTACAGTAATCAGAGCCTGTCTTAGTAACTACAGTACAGTAATCAGAGCCTGTCTTAGTAACTACAGTACAGTAATCAGAGCCTGTCTTAGTAACTACAGTACAGTAATCAGAGCCTGTCTTAGTAACTACAGTACAGTAATCAGAGCCTGTCTTAGTAACTACAGTACATTAATCAGAGCCTGTCTTAGTAACTACAGTACAGTAATCAGAGCCTGTCTTAGTAACTACAGTACAGTAATCAGAGCCTGTCTTAGTAACTACAGTACAGTAATCAGAGCCTGTCTTAGTAACTACAGTACAGTAATCAGAGCCTGTCTTAGTAACTACAGTACAGTAATCAGAGCCTGTCTTAGTAACTACAGTACAGTAATCAGAGCCTGTCTTAGTAACTACAGTACAGTAATCAGAGCCTGTCTTAGTAACTACAGTACAGTAATCAGAGCCTGTCTTAGTAACTACAGTACAGTAATCAGAGCCTGTCTTAGTAACTACAGTACAGTAATCAGAGCCTGTCTTAGTAACTACAGTACAGTAATCAGAGCCTGTCTTAGTGACTACAGTACAGTAATCAGAGCCTGTCTTAGTGAGTAACTACAGTACAGTAATCAGAGCCTGTCTTAGTAACTACAGTACAGTAATCAGAGCCTGTCTTAGTGACTACAGTACAGTAATCAGAGCCTGTCTTAGTAACTACAGTACAGTAATCAGAGCCTGTCTTAGTAACTACAGTACAGTAATCAGAGCCTGTCTTAGTAACTACAGTACAGTAATCAGAGCCTGTCTTAGTAACTACAGTACAGTAATCAGAGCCTGTCTTAGTAACTACAGTACAGTAATCAGAGCCTGTCTTAGTAACTACAGTACAGTAATCAGAGCCTGTCTTAGTAACTACAGTACAGTAATCAGAGCCTGTCTTAGTAACTACAGTACAGTAATCAGAGCCTGTCTTAGTAACTACAGTACAGTAATCAGAGCCTGTCTTAGTAACTACAGTACAGTAATCAGAGCCTGTCTTAGTGACTACAGTACAGTAATCAGAGCCTGTCTTAGTAACTACAGTACAGTAATCAGAGCCTGTCTTAGTAACTACAGTACAGTAATCAGAGCCTGTCTTAGTAACTACAGTACAGTAATCAGAGCCTGTCTTAGTAACTACAGTACAGTAATCAGAGCCTGTCTTAGTAACTACAGTACAGCAATCAGAGCCTGTCTTAGTGAGTAACTACAGTACAGTAATCAGAGCCTGTCTTAGTAACTACAGTACAGTAATCAGAGCCTGTCTTAGTAACTACAGTACAGTAATCAGAGCCTGTCTTAGTAACTACAGTACAGTAATCAGAGCCTGTCTTAGTAACTACAGTACAGTAATCAGAGCCTGTCTTAGTAACTACAGTACAGTAATCAGAGCCTGTCTTAGTAACTACAGTACAGTAATCAGATCCTGTCTTAGTAACTACAGTACAGTAATCAGAGCCTGTCTTAGTAACTCTCTCTCTCTCTGTCTCTCTCTCTCTCTCTCTCTCTCTCTCTCTCTCTCTCTCTCTCTCTCTGTAGTCGTACCTGAATGAGTTTGCCTTCAACAACACAGTGTATTCAGATCTCTGGGATCATCTTCAGAAAGTAAGTCCCATTTTCTACCATGGATAGAGTATGATAAATATACCTCTATACTATTTCTCTATTATTACATTTTCGATCTACAATTTACTTACTGCTAAAATGAATATTCAATATCATTGGGTAACGTGTGTGTGGAAAACCCCCTGTGGTTAAAATGTGTCTTGAAGGACCGTAGAGATGGGTCCATCTCTTACAGGGTGCCTGTGGTTAAAATGTGTCTTGAAGGACTGTAGAGATGGGTCCATCTCTTACAGGGTGCCTGTGGTTAAAATGCGTCTTGAAGGAGTGTAGAGATGGGTCCATCTCTTACAGGGTGCCTGTGGTTAAAATGTGTCTTGAAGGACCGTAGAGATGGGTCCACCTCTTACAGGGTGCCTGTGGTTAAAATGTGTCTTGAAGGAGCGTAGAGATGGGTCCACCTCTTACAGGGTGCCTGTGGTTAAAATGCGTCTTGAAGGACCGTAGAGATGGGTCCACCTCTTACAGGGTGCCTGTGGTTAAAATGTGTCTTGAAGGAGCGTAGAGATGGGTCCATCTCTTACAGGGTGAAAACCCCCTGTGGTTAAAATGTGTCTTGAAGGACCGTAGAGATGGGTCCACTCCTTACAGGGTGCCTGTGGTTAAAATGTGTCTTGAAGGACCGTAGAGATGGGTCCACCCCTTACAGGGTGCCTGTGGTTAAAATGCGTCTTGAAGGACCGTAGAGATGGGTCCACCTCTTACAGGGTGCCTGTGGTTAAAATGTGTCTTGAAGGACCGTAGAGATGGGTCCACTCCTTACAGGGTGCCTGTGGTTAAAATGTGTCTTGAAGGACCGTAGAGATGGGTCCACCCCTTACAGGGTGCCTGTGGTTAAAATGCGTCTTGAAGGACCGTAGAGATGGGTCCACCTCTTACAGGGTGCCTGTGGTTAAAATGTGTCTTGAAGGACCGTAGAGATGGGTCCACCTCTTACAGGGTGCCTGTGGTTAAAATGTGTCTTGAAGGACCGTAGAGATGGGTCCACCTCTTACAGGGTGCCTTTGGACTCTCTATCATTGTGTGTGTTAAGGTGTTGTTATGTGTTTTATCCTCTGACAGGCTGTCATCACCACTCCAGGGATGAGTCTACCTCACACAGTGCATGACATCATGAACCGCTGGATCCTTCAGATGGGCTTCCCAGTGGTTACCATAGATACGGCCACGGGACACATTACCCAGAAGCACTTCCTCCTGGACCCTGACTCTGTAGTGGACAGACCCTCTCCATACAAGTTACTATTCTTCTTGATCTCAGTTCTGTGATGCTGTTTTACCGTAGACCAGGGTGGCAGGTAGCCTAGTGGTTAAGGAAGGGTTAGTACAGCTTGGGGTTAAGGAAGGGTTAGGACAGCCTGGGGTTAAGGAAGGGTTAGTACAGCCTGGGGTTAAGGGAGGGTTAGTACAGCCTGGGGTTAAGGAAGGGTTAGTACAGCCTGGGGTTAAGGAAGGGTTAGTACAGCCTGGGGTTAAGGAAGGGTTAGTACAGCCTGGGGTTAAGGAAGGATTAGTACAGCCTGGGGTGAGGGAAGGGTTAGTACAGCCTGGGGTTAAGGAAGGGTTAGTACAGCCTGGGGTTAAGGAAGGGTTAGTACAGCCTGGGGTTAAGGAAGGGTTAGTACAGCCTGGGGTGAGGGAAGGGTTGGTACAGCCTGGGGTTAAGGAAGGGTTAGTACAGCCTGGGGTTAAGGAAGGGTTAGTGCAGCCTGGGGTGAGGGAAGGGTTGGTACAGCCTGGGGTTACGGAAGGGTTAATATAGCCTGGGTTTCCAACAATAAGATCATGATGATAAACCCCAAAATAATGTTGAATTCAGTCACCTGACCATCCTGTTCTATGCTTGTTTAGTTACACATGGTTGGTCCCCATCAAATGGATGAAGGGAGGAGTGGAGAGAGAGCAACACTGGCTTCTTCAGAAAACAGGTACTTCTAATGCTATTGTTTGTGTCAAATGAAGACCTGCATGGGTGTCAGTGGAAGATGGACCTGGACTATTGAATAGGTCCAGGTCCATATCATGTTATTGTACATCAGTACAGTGTGGTCTGTGTTCAATCCTAACCTGAGACCAGGGTTGCAAAATTCTGGTAACTTTCTTAAAAATCCCCTGTTTTCCAGAAATCCTGGTTGGAAGATTCATGGAATTTCTAGGGAATAACCAGGAAATCCAGGAATCCTCTAACCAGGATTTTCTGGAAAACCAGGTGAATTTAGTGAAAGCTGGCGGAATGTTGCAAGCCTAGCTGAGGCCAGTGTGTTTTGGTTCTCCCCCAGACAGACACCTCCCCATGAGAACAGCAGGATCTGACTGGCTTCTGGCCAACCTCAACGTGTCTGGCTACTACAGGGTTAACTACGACATGGACAACTAGGAAACGACTCCTCAACCAGCTCACCACAGACCACACAGTCAGCAGATGTTATTATTCCATTGTTATTGTGGATATTACCTATCACAATATGATTCCATATGACGCAACATAACATCACAACTTCTGTGTGCAGGTCATACCTTTAATCAACAGAGCTCAGATAGTGGACGATGCCTTCAATCTGGCCAGGTAAAGCTCTTTCTAAGTTGAGCTAATGTCCCACACGTTCTGTATTTCCTGGTGAACTTTGTGGAAGCTGGAAGCTGATGTAGTTGAGCTGTGTGGCATGATGTAGTTGAGCTGGCATGATGTAGTTGAGTTGGCATGATGTAGTTGAGCTGTGTGGCATGATGTAGTTGAGCTGTGTGGCATGATGTAGTTGAGCTGTGTGGCATGATGTAGTTGAGCTGTGTGGCATGATGTAGTTGAGCTGTGTGGCATGATGTAGTTGAGCTGGCATGATGTAGTTGAGCTGTGTGGCATGATGTAGTTGAGCTGTGTGGCATGATGTAGTTGAGCTGTGTGGCATGATGTAGTTGAGCTGTGTGACATGATGTAGTTGAGCTGTGTGACATGATGTAGTTGAGCTGTGTGGCATGATGTAGTTGAGCTGTGTGACATGATGTAGTTGAGCTGTGTGGCATGATGTAGTTGAGCTGTGTGGCATGATGTAGTTGAGCTGTGTGGCATGATGTAGTTGAGCTGTGTGGCATGATGTAGTTGAGCTGTGTGTGGCATGATGTAGTTGAGCTGTGTGGCATGATGTAGTTGAGTTGGCATGATGTAGTTGAGCTGTGTGACATGATGTAGTTGAGCTGGCATGATGTAGTTGAGCTGTGTGACATGATGTAGTTGAGCTGTGTGGCATGATGTAGTTGAGTTGGCATGATGTAGTTGAGCTGTGTGACATGATGTAGTTGAGCTGTGTGACATGATGTAGTTGAGCTTTGTGACATGATGTAGTTGAGCTGTGTGGCATGATGTAGTTGAGCTGTGTGGCATGATGTAGTTGAGCTGTGTGGCATGATGCAGTTGAGCTGTGTGGCATGATGTAGTTGAGCTGTGTGACATGATGTAGTTGAGCTGTGTGACATGATGTAGTTGAGTTGGCATGATGTAGTTGAGCTGTGTGACATGATGTAGTTGAGCTGTGTGACATGATGTAGTTGAGCTGTGTGACATGATGTAGTTGAGCTGTGTGACATGATGTAGTTGAGCTGTGTGGCATGATGTAGTTGAGCTGTGTGGCATGATGTAGTTGAGCTGTGTGACATGATGTAGTTGAGCTGTGTGGCATGATGTAGTTGAGCTGTGTGGCATGATGTAGTTGATCTGTGTGGCATGATGTAGTTGAGCTGTGTGACATGATGTAGTTGAGCTGTGTGGCATGATGTAGTTGAGCTGTGTGACATGATGTAGTTGAGCTGTGTGGCATGATGTAGTTGAGCTGTGTGACATGATGTAGTTGAGCTGTGTGGCATGATGTAGTTGAGCTGGCATGATGTAGTTGAGCTGGCATGATGTAGTTGAGCTGTGTGGCATGATGTAGTTGAGTTGGCATGATGTAGTTGAGCTGTGTGGCATGATGTAGTTGAGCTGTGTGGCATGATGTAGTTGAGCTGTGTGGCATGATGTAGTTGAGCTGTGTGGCATGATGTAGTTGAGCTGGCATGATGTAGTTGAGCTGGCATGATGTAGTTGAGCTGTGTGGCATGATGTAGTTGAGCTGTGTGGCATGATGTAGTTGAGCTGGCATGATGTAGTTGAGCTGTGTGACATGATGTAGTTGAGCTGTGTGACATGATGTAGTTGAGCTGTGTGGCATGATGTAGTTGAGCTGTGTGGCATGATGTAGTTGAGCTGTGTGGCATGATGTAGTTGAGCTGTGTGTCATGATGTAGTTGAGTTGGCATGATGTAGTTGAGCTGTGTGGCATGATGTAGTTGAGCTGTGTGGCATGATGTAGTTGAGCTGTGTGGCATGATGTAGTTGAGCTGTGTGGCATGATGTAGTTGAGCTGTGTGGCATGATGTAGTTGAGTTGGCATGATGTAGTTGAGCTGTGTGACATGATGTAGTTGAGCTGTGTGACATGATGTAGTTGAGCTGTGTGACATGATGTAGTTGAGCTGTGTGGCATGATGTAGTTGAGCTGTGTGGCATGATGTAGTTGAGCTGTGTGGCATGATGTAGTTGAGCTGTGTGGCATGATGTAGTTGAGCTGTGTGGCATGATGTAGTTGTGATGTCATGTTGTTGTGTGTTTCCAGGGCCAAGGTGATCAACACGACATTAGCTCTGAGGACCACCAGGTAACTAGAATAATATATTCTACTATACAGATTATATAATATATTCTACTATACAGATTATAATATATTCTACTATACAGATTATAATATATTCTAGTATACAGATTATAATATATTCTACTATACAGATTATAATATATTCTACTATACAGATGATATATTACCAAGTACCTTTCTCAGGAGAGAGACTACATCCCCTGGTAGTCAGCTCTTATGTTATATATGATATATTACCAGGTACCTGTCTCAGGAGAGAGACTACATCCCCTGGGAGTCAGCACTCAGGAATCTCAACTACTACATCCTCATGTTCGACCGTGGACAGGCATACGGGGTGCTACAGGTGGGTTCTTATTATAATATAATATATCAGGCATACGGGGTGCTACAGGTGGGTTCTTATTATAATATAATATATCAGGCATACGGGGTGCTACAGGTGGGTTCTTATTATAATATAATATATCAGGCATACGGGGTGCTACAGGTGGGTTCTTATTATAATATAATATATCAGGCATATGGGGTGCTACAGGTGGGTTCTTATTATAATATAATATATCAGGCATACGGGGTGCTACAGGTGGGTTCTTATTATAATATAATATATCAGGCATACGGGGTGCTACAGGTGGTTCAGCTGGTAGAGCACGGCGCTTGTAACGCCAAGGTAGTGGGTTCGATCCCCGGGACCACCCATACACAAAAAATGTATGCACGCATGACTGTAAGTCGCTTTGGATAAAAGCGTCTGCTAAATGGCATATTATTATTTATTATTATTATAATATACTATATCAGGCATACGGGGTGCTACAGGTGGGTTCTTATTATAATATAATATATCAGGCATACGGGGTGCTACAGGTGGGTTCTTATTATAATATAATATATCAGGCATACGGGGTGCTACAGGTGGGTTCTTATTATAATATAATATATCAGGCATATGGGGTGCTACAGGTGGGTTCTTATTATAATATAATATATCAGGCATACGGGGTGCTACAGGTGGGTTCTTATTATAATATAATATATCAGGCATACATTTACATTTACATTTTAGTCATTTAGCAGACGCTCTTAACCAGAGCGACTTACAGGAGCAATTAGGGTTAAGTGCCTTGCTCAAGGGCACATTAACGTCATTTAGCAGACGCTCTTAGCCAGAGCGACTCACAAATTGGTGCGTTCACCCTATAGCCAGTGGGATAACCACTTTACAATTTGGGGGGGGGGGGGTAAGAAGGAATACTTTAGCCTATCCCAGGTATTCCTTAAAGAGGTGGGGTTTCAAATGTCTCCGGAAGGTGGTGAGTGACTCCGCTGTCCTGGCGTCGTGAGGGAGCTTGTTCCACCATTGGGGTGCCAGAGCAGCGAACAGTTTTGACTGGGCTGAGCGGGAGCTGTGCTTCCGCAGAGGAAGGGGAGCCAGCAGGCCAGAGGTGGATGAACGCAATGTCCTCGTTTGGGTGTAGGGACTGATCAGAGCCTGAAGGTACAGGGGTGCCGTTCCCCTCACTGCTCCAAAGGCAAGCACCATGGTCTTGTAGCGGATGCGAGCTTCAATTGGAAGCCAGTGGAGTGTGCGGAGGAGGGGGGTGACGTGAGAGAACTTGGGAAGGTTGAACACCAGACGGGCTGCGGCATTCTGGATGAGTTGTAGGGGTTTAATGGCACAGGCAGGGATCCCAGCCAACAGCGAGTTGCAGTAGTCCAGACGGGAGATGACAAGTGCCTGGACCAGGACCTGCGCCGCTTCCTGTGTAAGGCAGGGTCGCACTCTCCGAATGTTGTAGAGCATGAACCTGCAGGAGCGGGTCACCGCCTTGATGTTGGCGGAGAACGACAGGGTGTTGTCCAGAGTCACGCCTAGGCTCTTCGCACTCTGGGAGGAGGACACAGCGGAGTTGTCTACCGTGATGGCGAGATCATGGAACGGGCAGTCCTTCCCCGGGAGGAAGAGCAGCTCCGTCTTGCCAGGGTTCAGCTTGAGGTGGTGATCCGTCATCCATACTGATATGTCTGCCAGACATGCAGAGATGCGATTCGCCACCTGGTTATCAGAAGGGGGAAAGGAGAAGATTAGTTGTGTATCGTCAGCGTAGCAATGATAGGAGAGACCATGTGAGGATATGACAGAGCCAAGTGACTTGGTGTATAGGGAGAAAAGGAGAGGGCCCAGAACCGATCCCTGGGGGACACCAGTGGTGAGAGCACGTGGTGCGGAGACAGCTTCCCGCCACGCCACTTGGTAGGAGCGACCGGTCAGGTAGGACGCAATCCAGGAGTGAGCCGCGCCGGAGATGCCCATTTCGGAGAGGGTGGAGAGGAGGATCTGATGGTTCACAGTATCAAAGGCAGCAGACAGGTCTAGAAGGACAAGAGCAGAGGAGAGAGAGTTAGCTTTAGCAGTGCGGAGAGTCTCTGTGACACAGAGAAGAGCAGTCTCAGTTGAATGACCAGTCCTGAAACCTGATTGGTTTGGATCAAGAAGGTCATTCTGAGAGAGATAGCAAGAGAGTTGGCTAAAGACGGCACGCTCAATAGTTTTGGAAAGAAAAGAAAGAAGGGATACTGGTCTGTAGTTGTTGACATCAGTGGGGTCGAGTGTTGGTTTTTTGAGAAGGGGAGTAACTCTCGCTCTCTTGAAGACGGAAGGGACATGGCCAGCGGTCAAGGATGAGTTGATCAGCGAGGTGAGGTAGGGGAGAAGGTCACCGGAGATGGTCTGGAGAAGGGAGGAGGGGATGGGGTCAAGCGGGCAGGTTGTTGGGCGGCCTGTAGTCACAAGTCGCAGGATCTTATCTGGAGAGAGAGGGGAGAAAGAAGTCAAAGCATAGGGTAGGGCAGTGTGAGCAGGACCAGCAGTGTCATTAGACTTAACAAACAAGGATCGGATGTCGTCAACCTTCTTTTCAAAGTGGTTGACGAAGTCATCCACAGAGAGAGAGGAGGGGGGGGGGGGGGAGGGAGGATTCAGGAGGGAGGAAAATGTGGCAAAGAGCTTCCTAGGGTTAGAGGCAGATGCTTGGAATTTAGAGTGGTAGAAGGTGGCCTTAGCAGCAGAAACAGATGAAGAAAATGTAGAGAGGAGGGAGTGAAAAGATGCCAGGTCGGCAGGGAATTTAGTTTTCTTCCATTTCCGCTCCGCTGCCCGGAGCTCTGTTCTGTGAGCTCGCAATGAGTCATCAAGCCACGGAGCTGGAGGGGAGGACCGAGCCGGCCGGGAGGATAGGGGACACAGAGAGTCAAAGGATGCAGAAAGGGAGGAGAGGAGGGTTGAGGAGGCAGAATCAGGAGATTGGAGGGAGAAGGATTGAGCAGAGGGAAGAGATGATAGGATGGAAGAGGAGAGAGTAGTGGGAGAGAGAGAGCGAAGGTTGCGGCGGCGCATTACCATCTGTGTAGGGGCAGAGTGAGTAGTGTGGGAGGAGAGTGAGAGAGAAAAGGAAACAAAGTAGTGGTCGGAGACTTGGAGGGGAGTTGCAGTGAGATTAGTAGAGGAGCAGCATCTAGTGAAGATGAGGTCAAGCGTATTGCCTGCCTTGTGAGTAGGGGGGGACGGTGAGAGGGTGAGGTCAAAAGAGGAGAGGAGTGGAAAGAAGGAGGCAGAGAGAAATGAGTCAAATGTGGACATAGGGAGGTTGAAATCCCCCAAAACTGTGAGGGGTGAGCCATCCTCAGGGAAGGAACTTATCAAGGCGTCAAGCTCATTGATGAACTCTCCAAGGGAACCTGGAGGGCGATAGATGACAAGGATATTAAGCTTAAATGGGCTAGTGACGGGGTGCTACAGGTGGTTCAGCTGGTAGAGCACGGCGCTTGTAACGCCAAGGTAGTGGGTTCGATCCCCGGGACCACCCATACACAAAAAATGTATGCACGCATGACTTTAAGTCGCTTTGGATAAAAGCGTCTGCTAAATGGCATATTATTATTTATTATTATTATAATATACTATAATATAATATAATATAATATATCAGGCATACGGGGTGCTACAGGTGGGTTCTTATTATAATATACTATATCAGGCATACGGGGTGCTACAGGTGGGTTCTTATTATAATATAATATATCAGGCATACGGGGTGCTACAGGTGGGTTCTTATTATAATATAATATATCAGGCATACGGGGTGCTACAGGTGGGTTCTTATTATAATATAATATATCAGGCATACGGGGTGCTACAGGTGGGTTCTTACTATAATATAATATATCAGGCATACAGGGTGCTACAGGTGGGTTCTTATTATAATATAATATATCAGGCATACGGGGTGCTACAGGTGGGTTCTTATTATAATATAATATATCAGGCATACGGGGTGCTACAGGTGGGTTCTTATTATAATATAATATATCAGGCATACGGGGTGCTACAGGTGGGTTCTTATTATAATATAATATATCAGGAATACGGGGTGCTACAGGTGGGTTCTTATTATAATATAATATATCAGGCATACGGGGTGCTACAGGTGGGTTCTTATTATAATATAATATATCAGGAATACGGGGTGCTACAGGTGGGTTCTTATTATAATATAATATATCAGGCATACGGGGTGCTACAGGTGGGTTCTTATTATAATATAATATATCAGGCATATGGGGTGCTACAGGTGGGTTCTTATTATAATATAATATATCAGGCATACGGGGTGCTACAGGTGGGTTCTTATTATAATATAATATATCAGGCATACGGGGTGCTACAGGTGGGTTCAGCTGGTAGAGCACGGCGCTTGTAACGCCAAGGTAGTGGGTTCGATCCCCGGGACCACCCATACACAAAAAATGTATGCATGCATGACTGTAAGTTGCTTTGGATAAAAGCGTCTGCTAAATGGCATATTATTATTTATTATTATTATAATATACTATATCAGGCATACGGGGTGCTACAGGTGGGTTCTTATTACAATATAATATATCAGGCATACGGGGTGCTACAGGTGGGTTCTTATTATAATATAATATATCAGGCATACGGGGTGCTACAGGTGGGTTCTTATTATAATATAATATATCAGGCATACGGGGTGCTACATGTGGGTTCTTATTATAATATACTATATCAGGCATACGGGGTGCTACAGGTGGGTTCTTATTATAATATAATATATCAGGCATACGGGGTGCTACAGGTGGGTTCTTACTATAATATAATATATCAGGTTTACGGTGTGCTACAGGTGGGTTCTTATTATAATATAATATATCAGGCATACGGGGTGCTACAGGTGGGTTCTTATTATAATATACTATATCAGGCATACGGGGTGCTACAGGTGGGTTCTTATTATAATATAATATATCAGGCATATGGGGTGCTACAGGTGGGTTCTTATTATAATATAATATATCAGGCATACGGGGTGCTACAGGTGGGTTCTTATTATAATATAATATATCAGGCATACGGGGTGCTACAGGTGGGTTCTTACTATAATATAATATATCAGGCATACGGGGTGCTACAGGTGGGTTCTTACTATAATATAATATATCAGGCATACGGGGTGCTACAGGTGGGTTATTATTATAATATAATATATCAGGCATACGGGGTGCTACAGGTGGGTTCTTATTATAATATACTATATCAGGCATACGGGGTGCTACATGTGGGTTCTTATTATAATATAATATATCAGGCATATGGGGTGCTACAGGTGGGGTCTTATTATAATATACTATATCAGGCATACGGGGTGCTACAGGTGGGTTCTTATTATAATATAATATATCAGGCATATGGGGTGCTACAGGTGGGTTCTTATTATAATATAATATATCAGGCATACGGGGTGCTACAGGTGGGTTCTTATTATAATATAATATATCAGGCATACGGGGTGCTACAGGTGGGTTCTTATTATAATATAATATATCAGGCATATGGGGTGCTACAGGTGGGTTCTTATTATAATATAATATATCAAGCATACGGGGTGCTACAGGTGGGTTCTTATTATAATATAATATATCAGGCATACGGGGTGCTACAGGTGGGTTCTTATTATAATATAATATATCAGGCATACGGGGTGCTACAGGTGGGTTCTTATTATAATATAATATATCAGACATACGGGGTGCTACAGGTGGGTACTTATTATAATATAATATATCAGGCATACGGGGTGCTACAGGTGGGTTCTTATTATAATATAATATATCAGGCATACGGGGTGCTACAGGTGGGTTCTTATTATAATATAATATATCAGGCATACGGGGTGCTACAGGTGGGTTCTTATTATAATATACTATATCAGGCATACGGGGTGCTACATGTGGGTTCTTATTATAATATAATATATCAGGCATATGGGGTGCTACAGGTGGGTTCTTATTATAATATACTATATCAGGGATACGGGGTGCTACAGGTGGGTTCTTATTATAATATAATATATCAGGCATATGGGGTG
The DNA here is from genome assembly GCF_964263955.1 of Coregonus lavaretus. NCBI lineage: Eukaryota > Metazoa > Chordata > Actinopteri > Salmoniformes > Salmonidae > Coregonus > Coregonus lavaretus. Next base: position 165,813 of record NW_028156879.1, read on the forward strand.
CTACAGGTGGGTTCTTATTATAATATAATATATCAGGCATACGGGGTGCTACAGGTGGGTTCTTATTATAATATAATATATCAGGCATATGGGGTGCTACAGGTGGGTTCTTATTATAATATAATATATCAGGCATACGGGGTGCTACAGGTGGGTTCTTATTATAATATAATATATCAGGAATACGGGGTGCTACAGGTGGGTTCTTATTATAATATAATATATCAGGCATACGGGGTGCTACAGGTGGGTTCTTATTATAATATAATATATCAGGCATATGGGGTGCTACAGGTGGGTTCTTATTATAATATAATATATCAGGCATACGGGGTGCTACAGGTGGGTTCTTATTATAATATAATATATCAGGCATACGGGGTGCTACAGGTGGGTTCAGCTGGTAGAGCACGGCGCTTGTAACGCCAAGGTAGTGGGTTCGATCCCCGGGACCACCCATACACAAAAAATGTATGCATGCATGACTGTAAGTTGCTTTGGATAAAAGCGTCTGCTAAATGGCATATTATTATTTATTATTATTATAATATACTATATCAGGCATACGGGGTGCTACAGGTGGGTTCTTATTATAATATAATATATCAGGCATACGGGGTGCTACAGGTGGGTTCTTATTATAATATAATATATCAGGCATACGGCGTGCTACAGGTGGGTTCTTATTATAATATAATATATCAGGCATACGGGGTGCTACATGTGGGTTCTTATTATATTATACTATATCAGGCATACGGGGTGCTACAGGTGGGTTCTTATTATAATATAATATATCAGGCATATGGGGTGCTACAGGTGGGTTCTTATTATAATATAATATATCAGGCATACGGGGTGCTACAGGTGGGTTCTTATTATAATATAATATATCAGGCATACGGGGTGCTACAGGTGGGTTCTTACTATAATATAATATATCAGGCATACGGGGTGCTACAGGTGGGTTCTTATTATAATATAATATATCAGGCATACGGGGTGCTACAGGTGGGTTCTTATTATAATATACTATATCAGGCATACGGGGTGCTACATGTGGGTTCTTATTATAATATAATATATCAGGCATATGGGGTGCTACAGGTGGGTTCTTATTATAATATACTATATCAGGCATACGGGGTGCTACAGGTGGGTGCTTATTATAATATAATATATCAGGCATATGGGGTGCTACAGGTGGGTTCTCATTATAATATAATATATCAGGCATACGGGGTGCTACAGGTGGGTTCTTATTATAATATAATATATCAGGCATACGGGGTGCTACAGGTGGGTTCTTATTATAATATAATATATCAGGCATATGGGGTGCTACAGGTGGGTTCTTATTATAATATAATATATCAGGCATACGGGGTGCTACAGGTGGGTTCTTATTATAATATAATATATCAGGCATACGGGGTGCTACAGGTGGGTTCAGCTGGTAGAGCACGGCGCTTGTAACGCCAAGGTAGTGGGTTCGATCCCCGGGACCACCCATACACAAAAAAATGTATGCACGCATGACTGTAAGTTGCTTTGGATAAAAGCGTCTGCTAAATGGCATATTATTATTTATTATTATTATAATATACTATATCAGGCATACGGGGTGCTACAGGTGGGTTCTTATTACAATATAATATATCAGGCATACGGGGTGCTACAGGTGGGTTCTTATTATAATATAATATATCAGGCATACGGGGTGCTACAGGTGGGTTCTTATTATAATATAATATATCAGGCATACGGGGTGCTACATGTGGGTTCTTATTATAATATACTATATCAGGCATACGGGGTGCTACAGGTGGGTTCTTATTATAATATAATATATCAGGCATATGGGGTGCTACAGGTGGGTTCTTATTATAATATAATATATCAGGCATACGGGGTGCTACAGGTGGGTTCTTATTATAATATAATATATCAGGCATACGGGGTGCTACAGGTGGGTTCTTACTATAATATAATATATCAGGCATACGGGGTGCTACAGGTGGGTTCTTATTATAATATAATATATCAGGCATACGGGGTGCTACAGGTGGGTTCTTATTATAATATACTATATCAGGCATACGGGGTGCTACATGTGGGTTCTTATTATAATATAATATATCAGGCATATGGGGTGCTACAGGTGGGTTCTTATTATAATATACTATATCAGGCATACGGGGTGCTACAGGTGGGTTCTTATTATAATATAATATATCAGGCATATGGGGTGCTACAGGTGGGTTCTTATTATAATATAATATATCAGGCATACGGGGTGCTACAGGTGGGTTCTTATTATAATATAATATATCAGGCATACGGGGTGCTACAGGTGGGTTCTTATTATAATATAATATATCAGGCATATGGGGTGCTACAGGTGGGTTCTTATTATAATATAATATATCAGGCATACGGGGTGCTACAGGTGGGTTCTTATTATAATATAATATATCAGGCATACGGGGTGCTACAGGTGGGTTCTTATTATAATATAATATATCAGGCATACGGGGTGCTACAGGTGGGTTCTTATTATAATATAATATATCAGGCATACGGGGTGCTACAGGTGGGTACTTATTATAATATAATATATCAGGCATACGGGGTGCTACAGGTGGGTTCTTATTATAATATAATATATCAGGCATACGGGGTGCTACAGGTGGGTTCTTATTATAATATAATATATCAGGCATACGGGGTGCTACAGGTGGGTTCTTATTATAATATACTATATCAGGCATACGGGGTGCTACATGTGGGTTCTTATTATAATATAATATATCAGGCATATGGGGTGCTACAGGTGGGTTCTTATTATAATATACTATATCAGGCATACGGGGTGCTACAGGTGGGTTCTTATTATAATATAATATATCAGGCATATGGGGTGCTACAGGTGGGTTCTTATTATAATATAATATATCAGGCATACGGGGTGCTACAGGTGGGTTCTTATTATAATATAATATATCAGGCATACGGGGTGCTACAGGTGGGTTCTTACTATAATATAATATATCAGGCATACGGGGTGCTACAGGTGGGTTCTTACTATAATATAATATATCAGGCATACGGGGTGCTACAGGTGGGTTATTATTATAATATAATATATCAGGCATACGGGGTGCTACAGGTGGGTTCTTATTATATTATAATATATCAGGCATACGGGGTGCTACAGGTGGGTTCTTATTATAATATAATATATCAGGCATCTGGGGTGCTACAGGTGGGTTCTTATTATAATATAATATATCAGGCATACGGGGTGCTACAGGTGGGTTCTTATTATAATATACTATATCAGGCATACGGGGTGCTACATGTGGGTTCTTATTATAATATAATATATCAGGCATATGGGGTGCTACAGGTGGGTTCTTATTATAATATACTATATCAGGCATACGGGGTGCTACAGGTGGGTTCTTATTATAATATAATATATCAGGCATATGGGGTGCTACAGGTGGGTTCTTATTATAATATAATATATCAGGAATACGGGGTGCTACAGGTGGGTTCTTATTATAATATAATATATCAGGCATACGGGGTGCTACAGGTGGGTTCTTACTATAATATAATATATCAGGCATACGGGGTGCTACAGGTGGGTTCTTACTATAATATAATATATCAGGCATACGGGGTGCTACAGGTGGGTTCTTATTATAATATAATATATCAGGCATACGGGGTGCTACAGGTGGGTTCTTACTATAATATAATATATCAGGTTTACGGTGTGCTACAGGTGGGTTCTTATTATAATATAATATATCAGGCATACGGGGTGCTACAGGTGGGTTCTTACTATAATATAATATATCAGGCATACGGGGTGCTACAGGTGGGTTCTTACTATAATATAATATATCAGGCATACGGGGTGCTACAGGTGGGTTCTTACTATAATATAATATATCAGGCATACGGGGTGCTACAGGTGGGTTCTTACTATAATATAATATATCAGGCATACGGGGTGCTACAGGTGGGTTCTTATTATAATATAATATATCAGGCATACGGGGTGCTACAGGTGGGTTCTTACTATAATATAATATATCAGGTTTACGGTGTGCTACAGGTGGGTTCTTATTATAATATAATATATCAGGCATACGGGGTGCTACAGGTGGGTTCTTACTATAATATAATATATCAGGCATACGGGGTGCTACAGGTGGGTTCTTATTATAATATAATATATCAGGCATACGGGGTGCTACAGGTGGGTTCTTACTATAATATAATATATCAGGTTTACGGTGTGCTACAGGTGGGTTCTTATTATAATATAATATATCAGGCATACGGGGTGCTACAGGTGGGTTCTTACTATAATATAATATATCAGGCATACGGGGTGCTACAGGTGGGTTCTTACTATAATATAATATATCAGGCATACGGGGTGCTACAGGTGGGTTCTTATTATAATATAATATATCAGGCATACGGGGTGCTACAGGTGGGTTCTTACTATAATATAATATATCAGGCATACGGGGTGCTACAGGTGGGTTCTTATTATAATATAATATATCAGGCATACGGGGTGCTACAGGTGGGTTCTTACTATAATATAATATATCAGGCATACGGGGTGCTACAGGTGGGTTCTTATTATAATATAATATATCAGGCATACGGGGTGCTACAGGTGGGTTCTTATTATAATATAATATATCAGGCATACGGGGTGCTACAGGTGGGTTCTTATTATAATATAATATATCAGGCATCCGAGGTGCTACAGGTGGGTTCTTATTATAATATAATATATCAGGCATACGGGGTGCTACAGGTGGGTTCTTATTATAATATAATATATCAGGCATACGGGGTGCTACAGGTGGGTTCTTACTATAATATAATATATCAGGCATACGGGGTGCTACAGGTGGGTTCTTATTATAATATAATAAATCAGGCATACGGGGTGCTACAGGTGGGTTCTTATTATAATATAATATCAGGCATACGGGGTGCTACAGCTGGGTTCTTACTATAATATAATATATCAGGCATACGGGGTGCTACAGGTGGGTTCTTATTATAATATAATATATCAGGCATACGGGGTGCTACAGGTGGGTTCTTATTATAATATAATATATCAGGCATACGGGGTGCTACAGGTGGGTTCTTATTATAATATAATATATCAGGCATCCGAGGTGCTACAGGTGGGTTCTTATTATAATATAATATATCAGGCATACGGGGTGCTACAGGTGGGTTCTTATTATAATATAATATATCAGGCATCCGAGGTGCTACAGGTGGGTTCTTATTATAATATAATATATCAGGCATACGGGGTGCTACAGGTGGGTTCTTACTATAATATAATATATCATATATTGTGTCTGTTATATAACATACTGTACTGGGATCTGTTTGTCTCTTAGGCTTACCTGAAGATGAAGATCACCCCCCTGTTTGAGCACTTCAGGACGATCACGGATGATTGGACCAGAGTCCCCACCGGCCACAACGACCAGTAACAACACTGCTTTTCAAATGAAATGTTTATTTTAAACCAATTAAGATACATCATTTTATTTCTAAATATATATTTATGTTGCTTTTCTTACAACAGTATATCAACTTTATTGGTCTGTTTTCAAAAGAAGTGCACTACATAGGGAATAGTGTGCTATTTAGAATGAACTAGATATGATCATAATGTGTTGTGGGCCATTCCACAGCCCTGTCCCTCTTGTCCCCTATCTCTCAGGTACAACCAGATCAACGCCATATCCTTTGCTTGCCGCATGGGAGTGGAGCGCTGCAGGGCTCTCACCAGCGCCTGGTTCAGAGAGTGGATGCTGAACCCAGACCACAACCCGTGAGTACGAAGCACAATTATTTGGGTTGCAAAATTCCGGGAACTTTCTCAAAATTCCTAGGTTTTCCAGAAATCCCAGTTGGAAGATTCATGGAATCAGGAGGGAACAAGCAGGAAAACCGGGAATCCTTCAACCGGGAAATGTATACCAGAAGTTTGCGACCCTAAGAATGATGTATATAGTTAAGGTGATTGTTTTCCTTCTCTTATTGATGCTAACTTTGTGTTTATTGAACTCTTTATTGACAGGATTCACCCCAACCTGAAGACGACGGTGTACTGCAACGCTATCGCAGCAGGAGGGGTGGAGGAATGGGACTTCGCCTGGCAGATGTTCAAGAATGCCACAGTAGCCACAGAGGCTGCCAAGCTGAGGTCAGCCCTGGCCTGCACTAAGGTCCCCTGGCTGCTGAACAGGTAGCTAACCCTGGCCTGCACTAAGGTCCCCTGGCTGCTGAACAGGTAGCTAACCCTGGCCTGCACTAAGGTCCCCTGGCTGCTGAACAGGTAGCTAACCCTGGCCTGCACTAAGGTCCCCTGGCTGCTGAACAGGGAGCTAACCCTGGCCTGCACTAAGGTCCCCTGGCTGCTGAACAGGGAGCTAACCCTGGCCTGCACTAAGGTCCCCTGGCTGCTGAACAGGGAGCTAACCCTGGCCTGCACTAAGGTCCCCTGGCTGCTGAACAGGGAGCTAACCCTGGCCTGCACTAAGGTCCCCTGGCTGCTGAACAGGGAGCTAACCCTGGCCTGCACTAAGGTCCCCTGGCTGCTGAACAGGGAGCTAACCCTGGCCTGCACTAAGGTCCCCTGGCTGCTGAACAGGTAGCTAACCCTGGCCTGCACTAAGGTCCCCTGGCTGCTGAACAGGGAGCTAACCCTGGCCTGTACTAAGGTCCCCTGGCTGCTGAACAGGTAGGCACAATCTGACCCTCAACAGGAGCTAACACACAGAATCAGTTCATCGTGTGGTTTGTTGAAGAAAAGGACTGGTTTAGTGAACCAATGATAGACCTTTATCCTGTTAAACTCTGAACGCTTGTTTTGGACACGTTACCGGGTCCCCAAATTAGTTTTTTTTGTCTGAAAATAGAAAGCTACAGCCTTTGTCTTTTTGGAAATCGAACTAAAATCTTACTGCTGGCAGTGTCATAAGAATCTCGCCCCCCATCATTTTAAGATCTTAGGCTGATTGCTAGGGTCATTTTAAGATGTCAGACTGATTGCTAGGGTCCTTGTAAGATGTCAGACTGATTGCTAGGGTCGTTGTAAGATGTCTGGCTGATTGCTAGGGTCATTTCAGATGTCAGGCTGATTGCTAGGGTCATATTCAGATGTCAGGCTGATTGCTAGGGTCATTTTCAGATGTCAGGCTGATTGCTAGGGTCATTTCAGATGTCAGGCTGATTGCTAGGGTCATTTTCAGATGTCAGGCTGATTGCTAGGGTCATTTTAAGATCAGGCTGATTGCTAGGGTCATTTCCAGATGTCAGGCTGATTGCTAGGGTCATTTTCAGATGTCAGGCTGATTGCTAGGGTCATTTTAAGATGTCAGGCTGATTGCTAGGGTCATTTTAAGATGTCAGGCTGATTGCTAGGGTCATTTTAAGATGTCAGGCTGATTGTGCCATTTTGGCACAGTTACTCACTCACTTCCCAAAACAGATGCAACTGGTTTCAAGTGGCCAAGACACGTCATGTGATCTCCTACTGCAATTTGGTGGACAAAGTGTGAATCAGACAGGGGATATATTTACACCAATGGATAGATAGAGACTTCAGACAGGGGATATATTTACACCAATGGATAGGTAGAGGCTTCAGACAGGGGATATATTTACACCAATGGATAGGTAGAGGCTTCAGACAGGGGATATATTTACACCAATGGATAGGTAGAGGCTTCAGACAGGGGATATATTTACACCAATGGATAGGTAGAGGCTTCAGACAGGGGATATATTTACACCAATGGATAGGTAGAGGCTTCAGACAGGGGATATATTTACACCAATGGATAGATAGAGGTTTCAGACAGGGGATATATTTACACCAATGGATAGGTAGAGGTTTCAGACAGGGGATATATTTACACCAATGGATAGGTAGAGGCTTCAGACAGGGGATATATTTACACCAATGGATAGGTAGAGGTTTCAGACAGGGGATATATTTACACCAATGGATAGGTAGAGGCTTCAGACAGGGGATATATTTACACCAATGGATAGATAGAGGCTTCAGCTTTCTCCTCAGATGCAGGCAGGTAGCTTAGTGGTTAAGAGCGTTGTGTCAGTAACCGAAAGGTCGCTGGTTCTAATCCCCGAGCCGACTAGGTAAAAAATCTGTCAATGTGCCCTTGAGCAAGGCACTTAACCCTAATTGCTCCTGTAAGTCGCTCTGGATAAGAGCGTCTGCTAAATGACTAAAATGTAAATGTACACACAATACCCCATAATGACAAAGTGAAAACATGTTTTTAGAAATACAGAAATATCTAATATACATAAGTATTCACACCCCTGAGTCAATACATGCTAGAATCACCTTTGGCAGCGATTACAGCTGGGAGTCTTTCTGGGTACGTCTCTAAGAGCTTTACACACCTGGGTTGTGCAACATTTGCCCGTTATTCTTTTCAAAATTCTTTAAGCTCTGTCAAATTGGTTGTTGATCATTGCTAGACAACCATTTTCAGGTCTTGCCATAGATTTTCAAGTAGATTTAAGTCTAAAACTCGGCCACTCAGGAACATTCACTGTCTTCTTGGTAAGCAACTCCAGTGTGTATTTGGCCTTGAATTCATTTCCCAGTGTCTGTTGGAAAGCAGACTGAACCAGGTTTTCCTCTAGGCATTTGCCTGTGTTTACCTCCATTCCATTTATTTTTTATCCTGACAAACTCCCCAGTCCTTAACGATTACAAGCATACCCATAACATGATTCAGCCACCACTATGCTTGAAAATATGGAGAGTTGTACTCAGTAATGTGTTGTGTTGGATTTGCCCCAAACATAACACTTTGTATTCAGGACAAAAAGTTAAATGCTTTGTCACATTTTTTGCAGTATTACTTTAATGCCTTGTTGAAAACAGGATGAAGGTTTTGGAATATGTTTATTCTGTACAGGCTTCCTTCCTTTCACTCTGTCATTTAGGTTATTATTGTGGAGTAACTACAATGTTGTTGATCCATCCTCCGTTTCCTCCTATCACAGCCATTAAACTCTGTAACTGTTTTAAAGTCACCATTGGCCTCATGATGAAATCCCTCAGTGGTTTCCTTCCTCTCCGGCAACTGAGTTAGGAAGGATGCCTGTATCTTTGTAGTGACTAGGTGTATTGATACACCATCCAAAGTGTAATTAATAACATCACCATGCTCAAAGGGATATTAAATGTCTGCATTTATTTTATTTTTTTACCCATCTACCAATAGGTGCCCTTCTTTGTGAGGCATTGGAAAACCTCCCTGGTCTTTGTGGTTGAATCTGTGTTTGAAATTCAGTTCTCGACTGAGGGACCTTACAGATAATTGTATGTGTGGGGAACAGAGATGAGGTAGTCATTCAAAAATCATGTTAAATGCTATTATTGCACACAGAGTGAGTCCATGCAACTAATTATGTGACTAGTTAAGCTAATTCTTACTCCTGAACTTATTTAGGCTTGCCATAACAAAGGGGTTGAATAGTTATTGACTCAAGACATTTCAGCTTTTCATTTGTAATTAATTTGTAAACATTTTGAAAAACATAATTCCACTTTGACATTATGGGATTTTACATTTACATTTACATTTTAGTCATTTAGCAGACGTTCTTATCCAGAGCGACTTACAATTAGTGAGTGCATAAATGTTTCATACTGGCCCCCCGTTGGTGTAGGCCAGTGTAACCCCCCCGTTGGTGTAGGCCAGTGTAACCCCCCCGTTGGTGTAGGCCAGTGTAACCCCCCCGTTGGTGTAGGCCAGTGTAACCCCCCCGTTGGTGTAGGCCAGTGTAACCCCCCCGTTGGTGTAGGCCAGTGTAACCCCCCCGTTGGTGTAGGCCAGTGTAACCCCCCCGTTGGTGTAGGCCAGTGTAACCCCCCCGTTGGTGTAGGCCAGTGTAACCCCCCCGTTGGTGTAGGCCAGTGTAACCCCCCCGTTGGTGTAGGCCAGTGTAACCCCCCCGTTGGTGTAGGCCAGTGTAAACCCCCCCATTGGTGTAGGCCAGTGTAACCCCCCCGTTGGTGTAGGCCAGTGTAACCCCCCCGTTGGTGTAGGCCAGTGTAACCCCCCCGTTGGTGTAGGCCAGTGTAACCCCCCCGTTGGTGTAGGCCAGTGTAATCAACTTTAAATTCAGTCTGTAACACAACCAAATGTGGAAAAAGTCAAGGGGTGTGAATACTTTCTGAAGGCAGTGTACATCACTCCTGTATGTGAACAATTATTCCTGTAAAATGAAAAATTACATTGCACAAGCCCTGCGCTTTTAAAATGGCCGTGTTGCTATGGGAATTAGGGCATGTTTAGAGCAACACCATTAGGATAAAAGATCTGATTTAGGTCAAATCCCAAATCCCTATTTTTTGTGTTGATACTACAGGTATCTGGATTATTCCCTGGATCCAGCTAAGATCCGTAAGCAGGACAGCACCTCCACCATCGGCTACATCGCTGGGAACGTGGTGGGGACGCCCCTGGCCTGGGACTTCATCAGGGCTCGGTGGAACTACATCTATACAGAGTAAGTCTTCAGGGCTCGGTGGAACTACATCTATACAGAGTAAGTCTTCAGGGCTCGGTGGAACTACATCTATACAGAGTAAGTCTTCAGGGCTCGGTGGAACTACATCTATACAGAGTAAGTCTTCAGGGCTCGGTGGAACTACATCTATACAGAGTAAGTATTCAGGGCTCGGTGGAACTACATCTATACAGAGTAAGTCTTCAGGGCTCGGTGGAACTACATCTATACAGAGTAAGTCTTCAGGGCTCGGTGGAACTACATCTATACAGAGTAAGTCAACAGGGCTCGGTGGAACTACATCTATACAGAGTAAGTCTTCAGGGCTCGGTGGAACTACATCTATACAGAGTAAGTCTTCAGGGCTCGGTGGAACTACATCTATACAGAGTAAGTCTTCAGGGCTCGGTGGAACTACATCTATACAGAGTAAGTATTCAGGGCTCGGTGGAACTACATCTATACAGAGTAAGTCTTCAGGGCTCGGTGGAACTACATCTATACAGAGTAAGTCTTCAGGGCTCGGTGGAACTACATCTATACAGAGTAAGTCTTCAGGGCTCGGTGGAACTACATCTATACAGAGTAAGTCTTCAGGGCTCGGTGGAACTACATCTATACAGAGTAAGTCTTCAGGGCCCGGTGGAACTACATCTATACAGAGTAAGTCTTCAGGGCTCGGTGGAACTACATCTATACAGAGTAAGTCTTCAGGGCTCGGTGGAACTACATCTATACAGAGTAAGTCTTCAGGGCTCGGTGGAACTACATCTATACAGAGTAAGTCTTCAGGGCTCGGTGGAACTACATCTATACAGAGTAAGTCTTCAGGGCTCGGTGGAACTACATCTATACAGAGTAAGTCTTCAGGGCTCGGTGGAACTACATCTATACAGAGTAAGTCTTCAGGGCTCGGTGGAACTACATCTATACAGAGTAAGTCTTCAGGGCTCGGTGGAACTACATCTATACAGAGTAAGTCTTCAGGGCTCGGTGGAACTACATCTATACAGAGTAAGTCTTCAGGGCTCGGTGAAACTACATCTATACAGAGTAAGTCTTCAGGGCTCGGTGGAACTACATCTACACAGAGTAAGTCTTCAGGGCTCGGTGGAACTACATCTACACAGAGTAAGTCATCAGGGCTCGGTGGAACTACATCTATACAGAGTAAGTCTTCAGGGCTCGGTGGAACTACATCTATACAGAGTAAGTCTTCAGGGCTCGGTGGAACTACATCTATACAGAGTAAGTCTTCAGGGCTCGGTGGAACTACATCTATACAGAGTAAGTCTTCAGGGCTCGGTGGAACTACATCTATACAGAGTAAGTCTTCAGGGCTCGGTGGAACTACATCTATACAGAGTAAGTCTTCAGGGCTCGGTGGAACTACATCTATACAGAGTAAGTCTTCAGGGCTCGGTGGAACTACATCTATACAGAGTAAGTCATCAGGGCTCGGTGGAACTACATCTATACAGAGTAAGTCTTCAGGGGTCGGTGGAACTACATCTATACAGAGTAAGTCTTCAGGGCTCGGTGGAACTACATCTATACAGAGTAAGTCATCAGGGCTCGGTGGAACTACATCTATACAGAGTAAGTCATCAGGGCTCGGTGGAACTACATCTATACAGAGTAAGTCTTCAGGGCTCGGTGGAACTACATCTACACAGAGTAAGTCTTCAGGGCTCGGTGGAACTACATCTATACAGAGTAAGTCTTCAGGGCTCGGTGGAACTACATCTATACAGAGTAAGTCTTCAGGGCTCGGTGGAACTAGAGTTGAAGTCGGAAGTTTACATACACTTAGGAGTCATTAAAAATCGTTTTTCAACCATTCCACAAATTTCTTGTTAACAAACTATAGTTTTGGCAAGTCAGTTAGGACATCTACTTTGTGAATGACACAAGTAAATAAGGATATATTGAAGCAACATCTCAAGACATCAGTCAGGAAGTTAAAGCTTGGTAGCAAATGGGTATTCCAAATGGACAATGACCCCAAGCATACTTCCAAAGTTGTGGCAAAATGGCTTAAGGACAACAAAGTCAAGGTATTGGAGTGGCCATCACAAAGCCCTGACCTCAATCCTGTAGAAAATTCATCCACACCTCTACAGTACATCTCTTAACTAGGTGGAAATACATATTTACAGTGTAAGTCATCGGGGTTATTTTGAACTACATATTTACAGTGTAAGTCATCAGGGTTATTTTGAACTACATATTTACAGTGTAAGTCATCAGGGTTATTTTGAACTACATATTTACAGTGTAAGTCATCAGGGTTATTTTGAACTACATATTTACAGTGTAAGTCATCAGGGTTATTTTGAACTACATATTTACAGTGTAAGTCATCAGGGTTATTTTGAACTACATATTTACAGTGTAAGTCATCAGGGTTATTTTGAACTACATATTTACAGTGTAAGTCTAGATGGGGCTATTGGACATCATGTAACTTCCCGTGAATATGTATCAGAGAAACTGATTTACGTTTCATTCACTAAGTAATGATAATAATAATGTATCTCTGTATCCCTCTCTATCTTGTAGATATGGTGGAGGATCCTTCTCATTTTCTAACCTCCTCAACGGTGTGACCAGGAGATTCTCTACTGAGTTTGAGCTGAAGCAGGTTGGTACTGTGGCCTTGAGCTGAAGCAGGGCTGCCCAACCCTGTTCCTGGAGCGCTAACCTCCTGCAAGTTTTCACCCCAACCCTGTTCCTGGAGCTCTAACCTCCTGCAAGTTTTCACCCTAACCCTGTTCCTGGAGCGCTAACCTCCTGCAAGTTTTCACCCTAACCCTGTTCCTGGAGCGCTAACCTCCTGCAAGTTTTCACCCTAACCCTGTTCCTGGAGTTCTAACCTCTTGCAAGTTTTCACCCTAACCCTGTTCCTGGAGCGCTAACCTCCTGCAAGTTTTCACCCTAACCCTGTTCCTGGAGCGCTAACCTCCTGCAAGTTTTCACCCTAACCCTGTTCCTGGAGCGCTAACCTCCTGCAAGTTTTCACCCTAACCCTGTTCCTGGAGCGCTAACCTCCTGCAAGTTTTCACCCTAACCCTGTTCCTGGAGCGCTAACCTCCTGCAAGTTTTCACCCCAACCCTGTTCCTGGAGCGCTAACCTCCTGCAAGTTTTCACCCTAACCCTGTTCCTGGAGCGCTAACCTCCTGCAAGTTTTCACCCTAACCCTGTTCCTGGAGCGCTAACCTCCTGCAAGTTTTCACCCTAACCCTGTTCCTGGAGCGCTAACCTCCTGCAAGTTTTCACCCTAACCCTGTTCCTGGAGCGCTAACCTCCTGCAAGTGTTCACCCTAACCCTGTTCCTGGAGCGCTAACCTCCTACAAGTTTTCACCCTAACCCTGTTCCTGGAGCGCTAACCTCCTGCAAGTTTTCACCCTAACCCTGTTACTGGAGCGCTAACCTCCTGCAAGTTTTCTCCCTAACCCTGTTCCTGGAGCGCTAACCTCCTGCAAGTTTTCACCCTAACCCTGTTCCTGGAGCGCTAACCTCCTGCAAGTTTTCACCCTAACCCTGTTCCTGGAGCGCTAACCTCCTGCAAGTTTTCACCCTAACCCTGTTCCTGGAGCGCTAACCTCCTGCAAGTTTTCACCCTAACCCTGTTCCTGGAGCGCTAACCTCCTGCAAGTTTTCACCCCAACCCTGTTCCTGGAGCTCTAACCTCCTGCAAATTTTCACCCCAACCCTGTTCCTGGAGCTCTAACCTCCTGCAAGTTTTCACCCCAACCCTGTTCCTGGAGCTCTAACCTCCTGCAAGTTTTCACCCCAACCCTGTTCCTGGAGCTCTAACCTCCTGCAAGTTTTCACCCCAACCCTGTTCCTGGAGCTCTAACCTCCTGCAAGTTTTCACCCCAACCCTGTTCCTGGAGCGCTAACCTCCTGCAAGTTTTCACCCTAACCCTGTTCCTGGAGCGCTAACCTCCTGCAAGTTTTCACCCTAACCCTGTTCCTGGAGCGCTAACCTCCTGCAAGTTTTCACCCTAACCCTGTTACTGGAGCGCTAACCTCCTGCAAGTTTTCTCCCTAACCCTGTTCCTGGAGCGCTAACCTCCTGCAAGTTTTCACCCCAACCCTGTTCCTGGAGCGCTAACCTCCTGCAAGTTTTCACCCTAACCCTGTTACTGGAGCGCTAACCTCCTGCAAGTTTTCACCCTAACCCTGTTACTGGAGCGCTAACCTCCTGCAAGTTTTCACCCCAACCCTGTTCCTGGAGCTCTAACCTCCTGCAAGTTTTCACCCCAACCCTGTTCCTGGAGCGCTACCAACCTGTAGATGTTCACTCCAATCCAAGTTGTAACTAACCTGATTCAGCTTATCAACCAGCTAATTATTAGAGCGAAAACCTACATGACGGTAGCTGTCCAGGAACAGGGTTGGAGTTAAAACCTACAGGACGGTAGCTGTCCAGGAACAGGGTTGGAGTTAAAACCTACATGACGGTAGCTGTCCAGGAACAGGGTTGGGGTGAAAACCTACAGGACGGTAGCTGTCCAGGAACAGGGTTGGAGTTAAAACCTACAGGAGGGTAGCTCTCCAGGAACAGGGTTGGAGTTAAAACCTACAGGAGGGTAGCTGTCCAGGAACAGGGTTGGGGTGAAAACCTACAGGACGGTAGCTGTCCAGGAACAGGGTTGTGCAGCCCTGGGCTGTTTCCTGTCTGTCCCACTGTGTAGAGGTCTGTTAATAGAGCTGGATGATAATGCTTGGTGTCAAGCCTCATTTATACCGTACCCAGCGCTACAACTACAATTAGCTACGTAGAATGACGATCCTGCGTAGCTGCGTACCAAAAATATACAGAGGTATGCAGCTCCGCAATCACAAACTCACCGCTAGAACGCAGGATCGTCATTTTGCTCAGCTTATACGTACGTAAGGTATAGATTAAGCTAGAGGTATGTATGTATGTATGGTTTCAGGGAAACAGAGCTTGTTTTCCTCTGTCTCAAATGAGTTAGAAAGTGCAACATTGTTGAGTCAGTATTCTGATTTCTACGATGTTTCTATAATTGTATGGATTTGTTTTTCAGCTGAAGCAGTTTAAAGAGGACAATGCCCATGTAGGGTTCGGCTCCGGGACGCTGGCTCTGGAGCAGGCTATTGAGAAGACTACGGCCAACATCAAATGGGTGGCAGAGAACCAGGAGCACGTTATGAACTGGTTCACCAATGAATCCACGTGAAACACCTTCCACTACAGCACAACGCTACCAGGCCAATGGTGTTACTGCTTATTTAACCATCAGGGAAATACAGTCGGTATAAAACAGACCAGAAACATGGGGCTGCGTTACAAATAGCACCCTATTCCCTATATAGTGTGCTACATAGGGCTCTGGTTAAAAGTAGTGCACTACGTAGGGAATAGGGTGCTATTTGGGACGCAGCTAAACTGTATAATGATGAATAGACCAAAATCATGTTGTTACTTGAATCATGATGTGTGGTTTATGTGCATCCATTTTGGATTGTCAGTTGTTCATGTTCTCATGTTCCTAAAATGTCTGCCAATATATGCTCCGTTAATATCTTGAGTTTTCAATCTACCTAGTACTTTCATCCTCTGTACCTTCAGTTGGTTATTGTAAATCTGACACAGTTTCCTTCTTTATAAAAGGATGCACTGGATTCCCATAAAAAATGACAATATCTCAGTAACTATGGGAAGAATATAAAATGACTCCTTTGATTAAAGTATCATTTTTTTTAGAACGTGTTGCAATTGCTTTTGTGACCGACCGGCTCAATTATGTAGCAAAATTTGAAATTGTGTTTTTTACATTGGATAAAAGTAGAGACTCAGAGCTAGAAAATGGTATATCATACACTACAGTTGAGGAACAATGGGAAAGTCATTCTGCTTTGAAAGTTGATAAACTTGTAACCTGACTTTTGAGAAAATGGCCTTGAATGTTTTGGTACACCTACTGGAGAGCTCTTCTTTGTCTACACCCATTCAGCATCGTTCACACCCTCTAAAGCCTTAGCCCCTCCCAAATCTTTAAGGATTCACATGTGAGGCCATGTTCTAAACAGTCAAAGATTTCAAGACTAAAGACTGGTTTATACTGCGTCTATCAACAGTTGTCGGGAGGGGGAGGGGCGGTTCCCCTTGCAGCCTATTAGACAAGCACCAGGTAGAGAGGGGGAGGGGCGGTTCCCCTTGCAGCCTATTAGACAAGCACCAGGTAGGGAGGGGGAGGGGCGTTTCCCCTTGCAGCCTATTAGACAAGCACCAGGTAGAGAGGGGGAGGGGCGGTTCCCCTTGCAGCCTATTAGACAAGCACCAGGTAGGGAGGGGGAGGGGCGGTTCCCCTTGCAGCCTATTAGACAAGCACCAGGTAGGGAGGGGGAGGGGCGGTTCCCCTTGCAGCCTATTAGACAAGCACCAGGTAGGGAGGGGGAGGGGCGGTTCCCCTTGCAGCCTATTAGACAAGCACCAGGTAGGGAGGGGGAGGGGCGGTTCCCCTTGCAGCCTATTAGACAAGCACCAGGTAGGGAGGGGGAGGGGCGGTTCCCCTTGCAGCCTATTAGACAAGCACCAGGTAGGGAGGGGGCGGGGCGGACCCCCTTGCAGCCTATTAGACAAGCACCAGGGTCTTCAACTGGAGGGACATTACTCAGAGAGTTCATCACTACCAGATTATATCTGACAGTCAACAGTTTTGTGTGATTTTATTTGGAGAGGAGACAGGAAAGTTAGGAGAGAGAGCAAGTCAGAAGGGCATGGGTCATACATGTGTCTGGTATACACTGACTGCTTGGTCGGGTTAGGGTTAGGGATCATCCTGTTGTCGCAGGACTTTTCCAGCAGAGCAGGAAATGTAAATAGTAGTGTATTCAAGGTTGAAAAAGGCATCTAAAGTTTGTGATTTCCACTTTAACATTTCTGACTTGATTTTCCCTTATGAAAAATATAGCAACCCCTACAAAAAAATTCAATTTATTATAATCCACATTACAATTCACATTTCCTGCTGCTGCAGTATTATTTTCCTGCTGTAGCACACTGGCTCAAATTATGATACGACATCTGTACAGTATGAACAGCTCAAACACACTGCACCCTGGGAAAGATCTGGACACTTTATACAGGGAAAGATCTCAACACTTTATACAGGGAAAGATCTCAACACTTTATACAGGGCAAGATCTCAACACTTTATACAGGGAAAGATCTCAACACTTTATACAGGGAAAGATCTGGACACTTTATACAGGGAAAGATCTCAACACTTTATACAGGGAAAGACCTCAACACTTTATACAGGGAAAGATCTGGACACTTTATACAGGGAAAGATCTCAACACTTTATACAGGGAAAGATCTGAACACTTTATACAGGGAAAGATCTCACAACACTTTATACAGGGAAAGATCTCACAACACTTTATACAGGGAAAGATCTCCCAACACTAAGACCTCAACACTTCATACAAGGAAAGATCTCCCAACACTTTATAAACGGAAAGATTTCAACACTTTATACAGGGAAAGACCTCAACACTTTATACAGGAAAGATCTCTCAACACTTTATACAGGGAAAGATCTCCCAACACTTTATACAGGGAAAGATCTCCCAACACTTTATACGGGGAAAGATCTCCCAACACTTTATATAGGGAAAGATCTCCCAACACTTTATACAGGGACAGATCTCAACACTTTATATATGGAAAGATCTCACAACACTTTATACAGGGACAGATCTCAACACTTTATACAGGGACACATCTCACAACACTTTATACAGGGAAAGATCTCCCAACACTTTATTCAGGGACAGATCTCACAACACTGTATACAGGGACAGATCTCAACACTTTATACATGGAAAGATCTCACAACACTTTATACAGGGACAGATCTCACAACACTTTATACAGGGAAAGATCTCCCAACACTTTATACAGGGAAAGATCTCACAACACTTTATACAGGGACAGATCTCACAACACTTTATACAGGGAAAGATCTCCCAACACTAAGACCTCAACACTTCATATAAGGAAAGATCTCCCAACACTTTATAAATGGAAAGATTTCAACACTTTATACAGGGAAAGACCTCAACACTTTATACAGGGAAAGATCTCTCAACACTTTATACAGGGAAAGATCTCCCAACACTTTATACAGGGAAAGATCTCCCAACACTTTATACAGGGAAAGATCTCCCAACACTTTATATAGGGAAAGATCTCCCAACACTTTATACAGGGAAAGATCTCCCAACACTTTATACAGGGATAGATCTCCCAACACTTTATATATGGAAAGATCTCCCAACACTTTATACAGGGACAGATCTCACAACACTTTATACGGGGAAATATCTCAACACTTTATACAGGGACACATCTCACAAGACTTTATACAGGGAAAGATCTCCCACTTTACAGGGACAGATCTCCCAACACTTTATACAGGGACAGATCTCAACACTTTATATATGGAAAGATCTCACAACACTTTATACAGGGACAGATCTCCCAACACTTTATACAGGGAAAGATCTCAACACTTTATACAGGGACACATCTCACAACACTTTATACAGGGAAAGATCTCCCAACACTTTATACAGGGAAAGATCTCCCAACACTTTATACAGGGACAGATCTCCCAACACTTTATACAGGGACAGATCTCACAACACTTTATACAGGGACAGATCTCACAACACTTTATACAGGGACAGATCTCAACACTTTATACATGGAAAGATCTCACAACACTTTATACAGGGAAAGACCTCAACACTTTATACAGGGACACATCTCACAACACTTTATACAGGGACAGATCTCAACACTTTATACAGGGACACATCTCACAACACTTTATACAGGGAAAGATCTCCCAACACTTTATAAAGGGAAAGATCTCACAACACTTTATACAGGGACAGATCTCACAACACTTTATACAGGGAAATATCTCCCAACACTAAGACCTCAACACTTCATATAAGGAAAGATCTCCCAACACTTTATAAACGGAAAGATTTCAACACTTTATACAGGGAAAGACCTCAACACTTTATACAGGGAAAGATCTCTCAACACTTTATACAGGGAAAGATCTCCCAACACTTTATACAGGGAAAGATCTCCCAACACTTTATACAGGGAAAGATCTCCCAACACTTTATATAGGGAAAGATCTCCCAACACTTTATACAGGGAAAGATCTCCCAACACTTTATACAGGGATAGATCTCCCAACACTTTATATATGGAAAGATCTCCCAACACTTTATACAGGGACAGATCTCACAACACTTTATACAGGGACAGATCTCACAACACTTTATACAGGGAAATATCTCAACACTTTATACAGGGACACATCTCACAAGACTTTATACAGGGAAAGATCTCCCACTTTACAGGGACATATCTCCCAACACTTTATACAGGGACAGATCTCAACACTTTATGTATGGAAAGATCTCACAACACTTTATACAGGGACAGATCTCCCAACACTTTATACAGGGAAAGATCTCAACACTTTATACAGGGACACATCTCACAACACTTTATACAGGGAAAGATCTCCCAACAGTTTATACAGGGAAAGATCTCCCAACACTTTATACAGGGACAGATCTCACAACACTTTATACAGGGACAGATCTCACAACACTTTATACAGGGACAGATCTCAACACTTTATACATGGAAAGATCTCACAACACTTTATACAGGGAAAGACCTCAACACTTTATACAGGGACACATCTCACAACACTTTATACAGGGACAGATCTCAACACTTTATACAGGGACACATCTCACAACACTTTATACAGGGAAAGATCTCCCAACACGTTATAAAGGGAAAGATCTCACAACACTTTATACAGGGACAGATCTCACAACACTTTATACAGTGAAAGATCTCCCAACACTAAGACCTCAACACTTCATATAAGGAAAGATCTCTCAACACTTTATAAACGGAAAGATTTCAACACTTTATACAGGGAAAGACCTCAACACTTTATACAGGGAAAGATCTCTCAACACTTTATACAGGGAAAGATCTCCCAACACTTTATACAGGGAAAGATCTCACAACACTTTATACAGGGAAAGATCTCCCAACACTTTATACAGGGAAAGATCTCACAACACTTTATACAGGGACAGATCTCACAACACTTTATACAGGGAAAGATCTCCCAACACTAAGACCTCAACACTTCATATAAGGAAAGATCTCTCAACACTTTATAAACGGAAAGATTTCAACACTTTATACAGGGAAAGACCTCAACACTTTATAGAGGGAAAGATCTCTCAACACTTTATACAGGGAAAGATCTCCCAACACTTTATACAGGGAAAGATCTCACAACACTTTATACAGGGAAAGATCTCCCAACACTTTATACAGGTAAAGATCTCACAACACTTTATACAGGGACAGATCTCACAACACTTTATACAGGGAAAGATCTCCCAACACTAAGACCTCAACACTTCATATAAGGAAAGATCTCTCAACACTTTATAAACGGAAAGATTTCAACACTTTATACAGGGTAAGACCTCAACACTTTATACAGGGAAAGATCTCTCAACACTTTATACAGGGAAAGATCTCCCAACACTTTATACAGGGAAAGATCTCCCAACACTTTATACAGGGAAAGATCTCCCAACACTTTATATAGGGAAAGATCTCCCAACACTTTATACAGGGACACATCTCACAACACTTTATACAGGGAAAGATCTCCCAACACTTTATACAGGGAAAGATCTCACAACACTTTATACAGGGACAGATCTCACAACACTTTATACAGGGACAGATCTCAACACTTTATACATGGAAAGATCTCACAACACTTTATACAGGGAAAGACCTCAACACTTTATACAGGGACACATCTCACAACACTTTATACAGGGACAGATCTCAACACTTTATACAGGGACACATCTCACAACACTTTATACAGGGAAAGATCTCAACACTTTATACAGGGACAGATCTCCCAACACTTTATACAGGGACAGATCTCACAACACTTTATACAGGGACAGATCTCATAACACTTTATACAGGGAAAGACCTCAACACTTTATACAGGGAAAGATCTCTACACTTTATACAGGGACAGATCTCAACACTTTATACAGGGAAAGATCTCCCAACACTTTATACAGGGACAGATCTCACAACACTTTATACAGGGACAGATCTCACAACACTTTATACAGGGAAAGATCTCAACACTTTATACATGGACAGATCTCACAACACTTTATACAGGGAAAGATCTCCCAACACTAGGACCTCCTGTGACGACCCTCCCACCCTGTGACGCCCCTCCCACCCTGTGACGCCCCTCCCACTCTGTGACGCCCCTCCCACCCGGTGACGCCCCTCCCACTATGTGACGCCCCTCCCACCCTGTGACGCCCCTCCCACTCTGTCTGCCGTATTCTGCCTCTTTGCTCTTGTTTCCTTATTAGGATGCCGGTGGGCGGAGTTGGGAGGGTCGTCAGCTACATGGGAAACACCTGGGCCCGGGTGTGTCCCAGGATAAATGGACCTCTTCCCCATTCATTGAGGAGACTCTCTCCAGGCAGACACCTTAGTGATTGTTGTTGTGGTAATTTTGTTGGTTGCGTTGGCACCTTTCAACACCTTGCATTATTACATTTATGCAAAACACTCACTTACACTACTGATTACTCACACCATTGTTCATTGTACTTAGTTGACTTTAGTTAATAAATTATATATTTTGGTATTCCTTGTCTCCACGTTGTCTCCCTTTTGTTACGAACTTTGAGCCGGTTCGTGACACTCCCAACACTTTATACAGGGAAAGTTCTCTCAACACTTTATAAATGGTGTCACGCATACTCAGGGAGTCAGGAAGCAGGTGCAGAAGGAGAGTTTAATAACAATGATGCAAGGCAAATATACAAAACAGGGGATGCGTACTGAACATGAAAACAAACCAATACTGCCTGAAGACTGAGGCTACTGAGGGCTAAATAAAGGGAAGGTCATCAAGGTGATGGTGGAGAGCAGTTGTGTGTAATGATGGGGAGCAGGTGTGTGTAATGGTGGAGAACAGGTGTGTGTAATGGTGGAGACCAGGTGTGCATAATGATGGAGAGCAGGTGTGTGTAATGGTGGAGAACAGGTGTGTGTAATGATGGAGACCAGGTGTGCGTAATGATGGAGAACAGGTGTGCGTAATGATGGAGAGCAGGTGTGTGTATTGATGAAGTCCAGGTGTGTGTAATGATGGGGGACCAGGTGTGTGTGTAATGGTGGAGAACAGGTGTGTGTAATGATGGAGAACAGGTGTGTGTAATGATGGAGAACAGGTGTGCGTAATGATGGAGACCAGGTGTGTGTAATGATGAAGTCCAGGTGTGTGTAATATGATGGGGGACCAGGTGTGTGTGTAATGGTGGAGAACAGGTGTGTGTAATGATGGAGAACAGGTGTGTGTAATGATGGAGACCAGGTGTGTGTAATGATGGGGACCAGGTGTGCGTAATGATGGGGACCAGGTGTGCGTAATGATGGGGACCAGGTGTGCGTAATGATGGGGACCAGGTGTGCGTAATGATGAAGTCCAGGTGTGTGTAATGATGGGGGACCAGGTGTGTGTAATGATGGAGAACAGGTGTGTGTAATGATGGGGACCAGGTGTGCGTAATGATGGGGACCAGGTGTGCGAAATAATGGTTGCCAGGCCCGGTGGTTAGTAGACCGGTGACATCGAGCGCTGGAGAGAGGGAGCGGGAGTAGGCGTGATACGGAAAGATCTCCCAACACTAAGACCTCCCAACACTTTATACAGGAAAATATTTCCCAACACTAAGACCTCCCAACACTTTATACAGGGAAAAACCTCCCAACACTTTATACAGGGAAAGATCTCAACACTTTATACAGGGAACGATATCCCAACACGTTATACAGGAAAGATCTCAACACGTTATACAGGGAAAGACCTCAACACTTTATACAGGGAAAGATCTCCCAACACATTATACAGGGAACAATCAACACTTTATACAGGGAACGATATCAACACTTTATACAGGGAAAGACCTCGCAACACTTTATACAGGGAAAGATCACAACACTTTATACAGGGACAGATCTCAACACTTTATACAGGGAAATATCACAACACTTTATACAGGGACAGATCTCAACACTTTATACTTGGAAAGACCTCAACACTTTATACAGGGAAAGACCTCAACACTTTATACAGGGAAAGATATCCCAACACATTATACAGGGAAAGACCTCAACACGTTATACAGGGAAAGACCTCAACACGTTATACAGGGAAAGATCTCCCAACACATTATACAGGGAACAATAAACACTTTATACAGGGAAAGACCTCGCAACACTTTATACAGGGAAAGATCACAACACTTTATACAGGGAAAGATCTCAACACTTTATACTTGGAAAGATCTCAGCACTTTATACAGGGAAAGATCTCAACACTTTATACAGGGAAAGACCTCAACACTTTATACAGGGAAAGATCTCCCAACACTTTATACAGGGAAAGACCTCAACGCTTTATACAGGGAAAGACCTCAACACTTTATACAGGGAAAGATCTCAACAATTTAAACAGGGAAAGTTCTCAGCACTTTATACAGGGAAAGATCTCAACACTTTATACAGGGAAAGATCTCCCAACACTTTATACAGGGAATGACCTCAACACTTTAAACAGGGAAAGTTCTCAGCACTTTATACAGGGAAAGATCTCAACACTTTATACAGGGAAAGACCTCAACACTTTATACAGGGAAAGACCTCAACACTTTATACAGGGAAAGATCTCCCAACACTTTATACAGGGAAAGACCTCAACACTTTATACAGGGAAAGACCTCAACACTTTATACAGGGAAAGATCTCAACACTTTATACAGGAAAAGACCTCAACACTTTATACAAGGAAAGACCTCAACACTTTATACAGGGAAAGATTTCAACACTTTATACAGAGAAAGATTTCAACAATTTATACAGGGAAAGATCTCAACACTTTATACAGGGAAAGATCTCAACACTTTATACAGGGAAATATCTCAACACTTTAAACAGGGAAAGTTCTCAGCACTTTATACAGGGAAAGATCTCAACACTTTATACAGGGAAAGACCTCAACACTTTATACAGGGAAAGACCTCAGCACTTTATACAGGGAAAGATCTCCCAACACTTTATACAGGGAAAGACCTCAACACTTTATACAGGGAAAGACCTCAACACTTTATACAGGGAAAGATCTCAACACTTTATACAGGGAAAGACCTCAACACTTTATACAGGGAAAGACCTCAACACTTTATACAGGGAAAGATTTCAACACTTTATACAGGGAAAGATTTCAACACTTTATACAGGGAAAGATCTCAACACTTTAAACAGGGAAAGTTCTCAGCACTTTATACAGGGAAAGATCTCAACACTTTATACAGGGAAAGACCTCAACACTTTGTACAGGGAAAGATCTCCCAACACTTTATACAGGGAAATACCTCAACACTTTGTACAGGGAAAGATCTCCCAACACTTTATACAGGGAAAGACCTCAAAACTTTATACAGGGAAAGATCTCAACACTTTATACAGGGAAAGACCTCAACACTTTATAAAGGGAAAGATCTTCCGTCCAGAAACAGGAAGCAAGAATCAAGTCCAACAGCTAGTGTGTTGATAACAACTCTGTTATCAACACATCTTCATGACTACTGATTAGAACTCTCAGGTTGTCCTGGGCTGGCTGATCAACTATTAACCGAGCTGATTAGAACTCTCTGGTTGTCCTGGGCTGGCTGATCAACTATTAACCCAGCTGATTAGAAGTCTCTGGCGTAGCATGGGAGTTCCTCAGAGGGCATAAATAAGAAACAGATTCCCCTCTGGGTCTCTCTCTGTCTTTCTTTCTGTCTGTCTGTCTGTCTGTCTGTCTGTCTGTCTATCTGTTTGTCAGTCATTACACTACCCTCAGATAGACAGATCTCAGTCTGTTACTATCCCTACAGACAGTACTTTCTGTCCCTACTCTACATCCCTACAGACATGGGGAAAGGGTTCTTCATCAGCAAGACATTGGGGATAGTTGGTGTGATCGTGGGGACTGGAGTGGTGGCCGCCATCATCGCCCTGTCAGTGGTCTATAGCCAGGAGAAGGCCAAGAACCAGGAGGCAGTGAAGCCAACAGATGGAGGAGGTGGAGTGCCCCCCACTACCCCCTCCACTCCTAAAGACCCCTGGGACCACTACAGACTGCCTGACTCCCTGTCTCCCGTCTCCTACAACATCACCCTCTGGCCTCGACTGGTTGTCAATGCCTCTACTGGCCTCTACGTCTTCAC
>NW_028156878.1:0-26620 GCF_964263955.1 Coregonus lavaretus
GTCTGCCACCATATACTGTCTGTTTAGAGCCAATGCGTCCTCCTCTCTTTCATGTTGGCAAAATGGTCTATGGCTCTGTACGCTTTTAGTTGTAGTTTTCATAGGCTACCTAGCTAAAATGCTTGCTAGCATAACTTTTTCGCATGGACAACAATGAACCAGCTAAATTAGCTAGCTAGTTAATGTGAGCCTACTAGGCTACATCTAGGCTACATTTTGAACTTCAATAGTCTCAGGCCAGTGGAACAATATATGAATTTATGGTTAGATCAGAATCGCCGTCATAATCATTGGCCTGTAGAGAGAATTAAGTCCAAATCCCCATCTCCATCCATGGCTTAGGAAAAGGCTGATTTAGCAAGCTAGCTACTGCAGGACATCAACACAAGCAGACAAGAAACAGACAAGTTTTTCTGACAATGATGACGTTTTTCTCAGGATGTGATTTGATTAGTGTGAAGCCAAATCCAAACAACTGGCCTCCCTTGGAGGGTGTTTTGCTGTTGCTATTTTTTTTATCAAGGGAGGCATCAATCAATCAAATACTACGGCGACAACAGACTCTTTTGTTCCAGACAGCATCAGATACATGAGCTAAACATACTGCGACAGAGGGGCGCTGTTTCCCTCCTTTGGATGATTTCTCCTGTGAGATTCAGCCACTTGCGAATTGACAGAAAATTATGAAAACACAGAGAGATGAAAGATACATTTTATATATATATATATATATATATATATATATATATATATATATATATATATATATTAAAGTCTAATATTTGGGGAAGCCTGGATTCCCTTAGCATCCATGAATACACGCCACTGCATTTCCTACATTTCCTTATGGTTCTCTTTAAAGTCATGTTCTCACATTTTTCAGAGAACGTTAAAAAACTTTTCGGAACATTCAGAGAACATTCAAAGAATGTTAATTAAAAACATGAATTCCATTTTCAGAACGTGAAGAAAACATTCCATAAAACCACAAGAAAACTTTAGTAGTGTTCAGAGAATGTTCTAAGAATGTTATTTTAAAACATACACATTCCGTTCTAAGCATCAACAAAACTCTCTCTATCCTCTATCTTGTTAAGTGTGTTCAGTGGTGTTGGCCGAGCCCACTAATTGGCCACACCTGATCTTAATGAGTGCTTGTTTCCTTTGAAATGGGATATGTTTGTAAATAATAAAATAAACAGCTTTGTATGCGTAAAAATCATGGCATGCTAGCTCCATCCTTGTGGTGCAGTGGACTAATTCCATGGACAGAGAACAGAAGATTATAGGATCGAATATCACTAATGCTGTGACACAAATAATGCCTAAGTAAATGCATTCCCATGTGTCCTATCTGAGTTTTAAAAAAGTTCACCCAAAATACTTCTGTTCTCAGAATGTTTAAAAAACGTTCAGTTTTACCGGTCAGGAAATGTATGGCTTCGTTCCCAGAACCAATGTGAATCCCAAAACATACATTCCCACAACTTTTATGGAACCAAATGTGCTAACTGGGAAGCCTGTAGAGGCCTTCCATGGCCATCCTGTGAAAAGTATGGAGAACTCCAGCCTTTTACAATGAGAAATGGGTCAGTGAATTTCTCTGTACACACACAGAAACACACACATGCACAGTTATAGTAAACCCATAAAAATACACTGTGTGAGCTGGGTCCATTATCCTTCCCTTTGCTCTTACTCTCCCAGTGGGCTCCATCTCTCCTTACTGTCCGTAGGGCCAGAGGAGTCCATTAAGGGGTTTTATTCAGACACTGGGGCCAAAGCTAAATGTAGCAAGAGTATTGAGTCAGGCCTTCTCATACACTCTGCACATAGATAGACACACATGTGCTGCCACATGCACACACCAGTGGAGGCTGGTGGGAGGAGCTATAGGAGGACGGGCTCATTGGAATGGCTGGAATGGAACAAATGGAACGGTATCAAACACATCAAACGTATGGAAACCGCGTTTGACTCCGTTCCATTAATTCCATTCCAGCCATTACCATGAGCCTATCCTCATATAGCACCTCCCACCAGCCCCCACTGGCACACACATACATTCTCAGGTCACATACACAAGGCATGATTTTTCATCCTTCTGAGTGGGCTGTTGTCTCTTGATGTATCAGTAGTTGGCAGCCTACCATAGGCTCCCCCTCTGTGTTCTGTTGTACCTGAGGTAAGTGGCATTGATAGTGGGAGAAATAGGTCCTATGAAAACATGGCTTACATGTAGTATTATCCACATCACTTTTCTGTTTTCCTCATCTGTCTCTTTTCCCCACTTTGTTCCACATTTCCAAGCTGTGATTCTCTTTTTCCATCCTCCGTTTCTCATTTAGTTTGTATATTTTGATCTGCATGTGCGTGAGTCTGTGTTTGGCTGGTGAAGCTCCTAAATCAGTGTGGGACAGTTTACTTTATCGCAGCAAAAGCCAGGTTGGCCTTTGACTCGGCTGTGTGGGTGTGTAATGGATGTTATATATATATTTTTTATTTTTATTTAACCTAACCAGGTAAGCGAGTTGAGAACAAGTTCTCATTTACAACTGCGACCTGGCCAAGATAAAGCAAAGCAGTGCGATAAAAACAACAACACAGAGTTACATATGGGGTAAAACAAAACATAAACTCAAAAATACAACAGAAAATATATATATACAGTGTGTGCAAATGTAGCAAGTTATGGAGGTAAGGCAATAAATAGGCTATAGTGCAAAATAATTACAATTAGTATTAACACTGGAATGATAGATGTGCAAATAGAGATACTGGGGTGCAAATTAGCAAAATAAATTACAGTATGGGGATGAGGTAGTTGGGTGGGCTAATTTCAGATGGGCTGTGTACAGGTGCAGTGATCGGTTAGGTGCTCTGACAACTAATGCTTAAAGTTAGTGAGGGAGATAAGAGTCTCCAGCTTCAGAGATTTTTGCAATTCGTTCCAGTCATTGGCAGCAGAGAACTATAATAATAATAATATGCCATTTAGCAGACGCTTTTATCCAACGCGACTTACAGTCATGCATGCATACATTTTTGTGTATGGGTGGTCCCAGGGATCGAACCCACTACCTTGGCGTTACAAGCGCCGTGCTCTACCAGCTGAGCTACAGAGGACCACTGGAAGGAATGGCGGCCAAAGGAGGTGTTGGCTTTGGGGATGACCAGTGAGATATACCTGCTGGAGCGCAGACTACGGGTGGGTGTTGCTATGGTGACCAATGAGCTAAAATAAGGCAGGGATTTGCCTAGCAGTGATTTATAGATGGCCTGGAGCCAGTGGGTTTGGTGACGAATATGTAGTGAGGACCAGCCAACAAGAGCGTACAGGTCACAGTGGTGGGTAGTGTATGGGGCTTTGGTGACAAAACGGATGGCACTGTGATAGACTACATCCAATTTGCTGAGTAGAGTGTTGGAGGCTATATTGTAAATGACATCGACGAAGTCAAGGATCAGTAGGATGGTCAGTTTTACGAGGGCATGTTTGGCAGCATGAGTGAAGGAGGCTTTGTTGCGAAATAGGAAGCCGATTCTAGATGTAACTTTGGATTGGAGATTCTTAATGTGAGTCTGGAAGGAGAGTTTACTGTCTAACCAGACACCTAGGTATTTGTAGTTGTCCACATACTCTAGGTCAGACCCGTCGAGAGTAGTGATTCTAGTCGGGTGTGCGGGTGCCAGCAGCGTTCGATTGAAGAGCATGCATTTAGTTTCACTAGTGTTGAAGAGCAGTTGGAGGCTACTGAAGGAGTGTTGTATGGCATTGAAGCTCGTTTGGAGGTTTGTTAACACAGTGTCCAATGAAGGGCCAGATGTATACAAAATGGTGTCGTCTGCGTAGAGGTGGATCTGAGAGTCACCAGCAGCAAGAGCGACATCATTGATATACACAGAGAAAAGAGTCGGCCCAAGAATTGAACCCTGTGGCACCCCCATAGAGACTGCCATAGGTCCAGACAACAGGCCCTCCGATTTGACACATTGAACTCTATCTGAGAAGTAGTTGGTGAACCAGGCGAGGCAGTCATTTGAGAAACCAAGGCTATTTAGTCTGCCAATAAGAATGCGGTGGTTGACAGAGTTGAAAGCCTTGGCCAGGTCGATGAAGACGGCTGCACAGTACTATCTATTATCGATTGCGGTTATAATATAGTTTAGGACCTTGAGCGTGGCTGAGGTGCACCCATGACCAGCTCGGAAACCGGATTGCATAGCGAAGAAGGTACGGTGGGATTCGAAATGGTCGGTGATCTGTTTGTTAACTTGGCTTTCAAAAACTTTCGAAAGGCAGGGCAGGATGGATATAGGTCTGTAACAGTTTGGATCTTGAGTGTCACCCCCTTTGAAGAGGGGGATGACAGCGGCAGCTTTCCAATCTCTGGGGATCTCAGACGTTACGAAAGAGAGGTTGAACAGGCTAGTAATAGGGGTTGCGACAATTTCGGCGGCTAGTTTTAGAAAGAAAGGGTCCAGATTGTCTAGCCCAGATGATTTGTAGGGGTCCAGATTTTGCAGCTCTTTCAGAACATCAGCTGTCTGAATTTGTGTGAAGGAGAAGCGGGGGGGGGGGGGGGGGCATGGGCAAGTTGCAGCGGCGGGTGCAGAGCTGGTGGCCGGGGTAGTGGTAGCCAGGTGGAAAGCATGGCCAGCCGTAGCAAAATGCTTGTTGAAATTCTCGATTATTGTAGATTTATCGGTGGTGATAGTGTTTCCTAGCCTCAGTGCAGTGGGCAGCTGGGAGGAGGTGCTCTTATTCTCCATGGATTGTACAGTGTCCCAAAACATTTTAGAGTTAGTGCTACAGGATGCAAATTTCTGTTTGAAAAAGATAGCCTTTGCTTTCCTAACTGGTTATGTATATTGGTTCCTAACTTCCCTGAAAAGTTGCATATCGCGGGGGCTGTTCGATGCTAATGCAGTACACCACAGGATGTTTTTGTGCTGGTCAAGGGCAGTCAAGTCTGAGGAGAACCAGGTGCTATATCTGTTCTTAGTTCTGTATTTTTTGAATGGGGCATGTTTATTTAAGATTGAGAGGAAATTACTTTTAAAGAACAACCAGGCATCCTCTACTGATGGAATGAGATCTATATCTATCCAGGATACCTGGGCCAGATCAATTAGGAAGGCCTGCTCGCTAAAGTGTTTTAGGGAGCGTTTGACAGTGATGAGGGGTGGTCGTTTGCCCACGGACCCATTACGGACGCAGGCAATAAGGCAGTGATCGCTGAGATCCTGGTTGAAGAAAGCGGAGGTGTATTTAGAGGGTAAGTTAGTCAGGATGACATCTATGAGGGTACCCATGTTTACGGATTTAGGGTTGTACCTGGTAGGTTCGTTGATAATTTGTGTGAGATTGAGGGCATCTAGTTTGGATTGTAGGATGGCCGGGGTGTTAAGCATATCCCAATTTAGGTCACCAAGCAGTACGAACTCTGAGGATAAATGGGGGGCAATCAATTCACATATGGTGTCCAGGGCACAGCTGGGGGCTGAGGGGGGTCTGTAGCAAGCGGCAACAGTGAGAGACTTATTTCTGTAAAGGTGGATTTTTAGAAGTAGAAGCTCAAACTGTTTGGGCACAGACCTGGATAGCATGATAGAGCTCTGCAGGCTATCTCTACAGTAGATTGCAACTCCACCCCCTTTGGCAGTTCTATCTAGACGGAAAATGTTGTAGTTGGGGATGGACATTTAAGAATTTTTGGTGGCCTTCCTAAGCCAGGATTCAGACACTGCTACAACATCAGGGTTGGCGGAGTGTGCTAACGCAGTGAATAACTCAAACTTAGGAAGGAGGCTTCTGATGTTAACGTGCAGAAAATCAAGGCTTTTACGGTTACAGAAGTGATTCTGGGGGCTGCAGGGCCTGGGTTAGCCTCTACATCACCAGAGGAACAGAGGAGGACTAGAATAAGGATATGGCTAAAGGCTTTAAGAACTGGTCTTCTAGTGCGTTGGGTACAGAGAATAAAGGGGACAGATTTCCGGGCGTTGTAGAAAAGATTCAGGGCATTATGTACAGACAAGGATATGGAAGGATATGAGTACAGTGGAGGTAAACCTAAGCGTTGGGTAACAATGAAAGAGATAGCATCACTGGAGGCACCAATTGAGCCGGTCTCGGCGTGTATGGGGGGTGGAACAAAGGAACTATTTGAGGCAGCTTGAGAGGGACTTGGGGTTCTACAGTGAAATTGTATAATAAGAACTAACTGTAACAGCAATAGGCAAGGCATATTGACATGGGAGAGAGGCATAAAGCAATCACAGGTGTTATTAGAGAGAGCTAAGACAACAACTGGTAATGGCGATAAAGTTTGGACTGAGTCTGAACAGAATAAACAGGACAGGGTACCGTATAAAGGAACAGTCCAGCAGACATCAGCTGTGCAGCTGAGTGATCATAAGGTCCAGTGAACAGCAATATGTGTGTCTGAGAGCAGTTCAAATTGGTGCTTCAGCACAGCGAGCAGGAAGCACGGTTGTAGTTTGCGTGTGCTAGCGGGCCGGGGCTAGCAGATGGAGCTTCATGGTCGTCGCAACGGGAAGCCTGTTGAAACCACAGACGATTACGTCGGCAGACCAGTCGTGATGGATCGGAAGGGCTCCGTGTCAACTCTAGGAGGTCCCGTCCGGTTGACAGAGAGGTAGATAGCCGGGAGATGTGCCTGACTCAAGGCTAGCTCAAGGCTGATTAGCCAACAACAACGTTCATTTGGTTGCAGCTAGCTAGTTGCGATTATCGGTTGATAACTCGCTGTGCAGACAGTGCAGACTGGCCGATAATAGTCCAGGCTAGAGCTGGCTGGTAGGTAGTTCAGGCCACGGACAATGGAGAAAAGCCGCTAACGGTGGCTAATAGCAAGTAGCTAGTTAGCTGGTTAGCTGGCTACTCCCGTCCGGTAGACAGAGAGGTAGATAGCCGGGGCTAGCTCAAGGCTCAAGGCTAACTGGTGCTATGGGGCAGTGGTGATTAGCCTACAGCAACATCCATTCGACATCCATTCGGTTGCGGCTAGCTAGATCCGATGTTAAGGTCCAGTGATTCAGTTATTCCGGCAGAAAATCCGATGTTCTGGGTGAAAACCGCTAAAGGTGGCTAATAGCAAGTAGCTAGTTAGCTAGTTAGCTGGCTGGCTGGTTTCATCTGGAGATTCTAGATAAAGGTGAGTAAATAATAGAATCCGTTCCACATTGAGTGAGGCGGGTTGCAGGCCGTCCTAGTCCACTCAGCATCTTAAACCAGTTTAATTAAAGAGGTTCCACCCCCTGCAGGACTGACATGTGGCCTGATGGTAATCATAATTAAAGCACAATGCAGCTATGCAGCAGGAAGAGGTACATATGCCCCCTCCATCCAAACAGGACTCCTCATTAAAACCATTAAAACCAGTCCAGATTCCCACACTCCTCACTTACAGTAAAGGCAAGGGCTGAACACTGTTCCCACTTCACTGATAACTCTCTGCTCTTAATACAGTCGACACACAAATACATGATCCATCATGAAATTAGATTATTACCAATACACCTACACATCATTTTGCAAGACACATACGCACACACCCACACACCCACACACCTGTATTCCAATAACAGGAAAATGTCATCCATAACTACAGTAGTGTGTCGGTGTGTTTGTCTATGTGAACTGTACATTCATATGAGCAATACACTGAGTGGACAAAACATTAAGAACACCTGCTCTTTCCATTACATAGACTAACCAGGTGAATCCAGGTGAAAGCTGTGATCTCTTATTGATGTGACTTGTTAAATCCACTTCAATCAGTGTAGATGAGGGAGAGGAGACAGGTTAAAGAAGGATTTTTAAACCTTGAGACAATTGAGATTTGAGTGCCTTTGAACGGGTTATGGTAGTAGGTGCCAGGCACACCGGTTTGTGTCAAGAACTTCAACGTTTCTGGGGTTTTCACGCTCAACAGTTTCCCGTGTGTATCAAGAACGGTCCATCACCCAAAGGACATCCAGCCAACTTGACACAACTATGGAAGCATTGGAGTCAACATTGGCCAGCATCCCTGTGGGACGCTTTCGACACCTTGTTGTCCATGCCCCAAATAATTGAGGGGGGCTACAACAGCTACAATAGCTACAACAGCTCAAACTAGTGGTCGCGTCGGGGATAACAGTTGCCACGTAAATTCAACTAACCTGCGAAATTAATTATCCTAACCTGCTGTGTAAACAAAGCATCTGTGGCGACAAATCATCAGTATCACCACACTTGTTCTAAAGGGGTTAAGCCCCACCCTCTCAGAATCTCCCAGTGACCTACATAATTTACATTTTTTTTTTTACATTTGCCACCTTTCCAACAAGTCAGTTCGTCAAATGTCTGCCTTGCAAGAGCTGCCCCGGTCAACTGTAAGTGCTGTTATTGTGAATTATTAGCCGTCTAGGAGCAACAACGGCTCAGCCGCGAAGTGGTAGGCCACACAAGCTCACAGAACGGGACCGCTGAGTGCTGAAGTATGTAGAGCGTAAAAATCACCTGTCCTCGGTTGCAACACTCAGTACTGAGTTCCAAACTTCCTCTGGAAGCAACTTCAGCACAATAACTGTTTGTCGGGAGCTTTCCATGGCCGAGCAGCCGCACACAAGCCTAAGATCACCATGCACAATGCCAAGCGTCGGCTGGCATGGTGTAAAGCTCGCCCCATTGAACTCTGGAGCAGTGGAAACGTGTTCTCTGGAGTGATGAATCACGCTTCACCATCTGGCAGTCCGACGGACAAATCTGGGTTCGGCGGATGCCAGGAGAAAGCTACCTGCCTGAATGCATAGTGCCAACTGTAAAGTTTGGTGGAGGAGGAATAATGATCTGGGGCAGTTTTTAATGGTTTGTCGAGATCGGTGTGGAAGAACTTGACTGGTCTACACAGAGCCCTGACCTCAACCCCATCGAACACCTTTGGGATGAATTGGAAAGCCGACTGTGAGCCAGGACTAATCGCCCAACATCAGTGCCCAATTGATGATTTTGGAATGAGATGTTCGACGAGCAGGTGTCCACATACTTTTGGTCATGTAGTGTATGCAAGTTAAATACTGTAGTATTACTATAGTTAAAAACCAGTGTTTGCAGACACTGCAGTGTTTTTGCGGACATTACTGTAGTATTTACTACAGTGTTTTCTTGTGGCTAATACTGTAGTATTTACTATAGTATTCTACAGTATACTACAAAATTAAATAGTAATCACTACACATGATAGAGGGACACTACAGTGTGTAGTGAAGGAGTAGGCAACTAGATTCAGCCGCGGGCTGATTTTTGTCGGAGCGGCTGGTCAGGGGGCCGGAACATAATTATAAGAATTTGTACACTGCAAATTGACCACAACTAAGCCCAAAAATAAATTGCATTTGAAAATAACAATAATTTCTTACCTTGATTACATTGAGAAAGAAGCACATCTCTTTTTTTATGCGTGCGAATACTTGGGAACAAATTTCCCAAATTAAACAAATGTTGAGCTGAATTCCTGGTGATTTTTCAGTCTTCTTTGACGGAAAACTAAACTCCCCCAAAGAGATATAGCTATATACTGTATACTGTATGTTTTACTAAAAGCTATATTGCGGGTCTCTATAGTTAATTGTAGCATTTATTTCATGTGGGTAGTGAATTACGTGTGTGTGTGCATGTGTGCGC
Source organism: Coregonus lavaretus (assembly GCF_964263955.1). Taxonomy (NCBI): domain Eukaryota; kingdom Metazoa; phylum Chordata; class Actinopteri; order Salmoniformes; family Salmonidae; genus Coregonus; species Coregonus lavaretus. The sequence continues at coordinate 9,695 of NW_028156878.1, forward strand.
GCGTGTGCTTATGTGTGTGTATATTTGTAGTTGTGTTTATCTGATACAGTTTTCCTCACTGCAGCTCTGTATGGATATCTTCAGTGTTTGACCCTGTGTGTGTGTGTGTGTGTGTGTGTGTGTCTGTAGGGATGAGCGTCTCTAATCCTGTGTCACAGCTTAGATCAGATCAGCCAGGAGTTGGGTCTTTGTCTCCAAGACACGTGATTTTAGCTCACAGTGAGTCGAGCAGATGTGTACCAAGCAGACCCAGACCTCCAGTTCTTATCCAGCCAACCTGACTCTGACACACTCACTCCTCTCAGCCTGACAGAGTGCACCTGCATCTTGGACTCACTGGGCATCATTATGATAATGCAATATAAAAGTAACTTCAGGCAAAACAGACTGCATTGCAGGGCTGGCGTCAATTCGAATTGAAGCTAGTCAATTCAGGAAGTAAACTTAAATAACAATTTGAAATGTGAAAAAAAAACGGCATCTATTTTCAATGACTTCTAAATAAGGAGTAGAAGCTATTTATTTCAAAAGGTTTTCAATGATTAATTTGTTTCATTAAAATCACTGCCTTCAATTCAATTTGACCCCAGCCCTGCTGCCTTGCTCCCAATATGTGGCTTTAATGTATCATATCTTTCCCTTGTTTCTTTTTTTTTCTCAGATGATCCTAGCTACTATATGTTTAGTATTACAGTGCCTATGTTTCTCATCTCAGTTTACAGTAACAACACATCTAAAATTCTAACTTCATTTGCACTAATGTACCTGTAATGTTATTTCCAGAGCCTGTTGAAATCAATAGGAGGCTGTTCACCAGACGATAGCATGCCTGGAACTGAAACAGGGTCAGTAGCCACAGACTCTCTTTATGACTGCCTGGGGTCAGTAGGAGCATGGTGCCTGCCTGTCCCTGATCCAAGACCCAGTGAAGAGGTTCTATTAAGTGCATAGCAGCGTGTATATTTAGACATCATTCAGATAGGGCTGAATAAAGCTCTCTAATGGACCCATCTGTTCCCACAGGGATGGAGGGATGAGCAACAGAGCCCAGTGAAAGAATGGAGAGAGAGAAGGAGCTATAATGTCTCCTTGTTCACAGAAGGGATAGAGAGAATTGTTTTTTTTGCTAAGTGCCATATTTTAATTATTGAATAGATATTGTTTATACTCCTCTTATAGTATTTGTTGTGTTTGTCTGTGACTGTCTATGTGAAGGTGTTTGTGAGTGTGCCTGGTAGCTGGGAGGCAGGGCCAGCTCTAGCCTTTTGGGGGCCTTAAGCGAGATTTGGTTGGGGGGCCCCTTTCTTGACGGCGGAGAGAGAAGTTTAAGTTTTTAAGTTCATTTCCTGCAATTCCATACATTTTGCCATGGGGCGGAGAGAACATTTTGCAATTTTATGATATCTGTGGAAGAATGACTAACAAAATCAATGTGGACCCCCTGGAGGTCAGGGCCCGTCTGCACGTGCCCTGCACGCCCCGCCGGTATTTGGTCATGATTACTACAAGTTTAGATAGCTGGCTAACTACCAATCTAAATATTGACATGGCTAATTGTCAGCTAATTGAGTGACTGACATCGTAAGAGAAAAACTGCTGATTCACAACCAAAGTTTGAAATTGCACCTGGTGTATTCTACTATTCTAACTCTCAATAGTAGACCGCTTATGTTGCTTAGGCCTGGAGCCGACCCTGCTGGAAGGTCACTGAGGTGTGACATTGTGTCAGTGTGATTTGAAAGATGTCACTGCCTCTCTGTGATAAACATGATTTACTCTGATAGGGGGAGCGCTACACTCTGTTCTGCTTTGCACCTGACCTTGCGTTCTGTGGAAACCCTGGAGGGGGTAGGCGGGGTGGGTCCCAGGTGTCAGGTGCGTGCATAAAGCCCATGATGTGAAATTAAATTGTCAAACTCTGAAAATTGGAATCGGATAACTCACATCCCTGGCCGGGCAGAGAGAGAGAGAGGGCTAATTGAAAATCACTGAGACAGACAGACAGACAGACAGAGTTTTATTGAGTCTATCATATTCAACAAAAGCATTTTCACAGACAAAAATAGGACCTGTTTTATTGTCGGTTATATTCTGTTGAATAGTCTGCATAAAGGCTTCTCTCCATCTGTGTCTGCTGGGTTACAGCAGGCTGCTCAAGTGTCTGTAGATGAGGCAATATGCCTCTGAATTGTGAAATGGTTTGTAGCCCGCTCTGACTACAGACCAGACCCAGAACCAGTCAATACTGGAGGCTGTTGTCTAGCTATTGTCTCAGTAGATAACAAGTTAATTGGTTCTCATTACTAGAAGACAGGTCGGATTTGAATCAGACAGACAGCTACCCACCTACCCCCACCCTCTGTCCCCCAAACAGACACACACAGACACGCTCCGTCCCTCCGCCCCTCCGCCCCCATCGCTAACCCACCAATCAATACTGTAATGAGCCAGGGGGCTGTGTGGACCTATCAGGGGGAAGGGCTGCGTTCCCCTTTCCTCTGATTGGAGGAGGGTGTGTTCTGTCTCCAGGTAGAACAAGTTACCCCTGAGGGAGTCATAATCTCCATTTTACCCCTCTGTCTGAAAGATAGCCTCCATTAAAGGAAGTCAATAGAACAAAATGACAACCCTAGACTGAGAGAGGCTGAGCAGGGGGATGTTGTGCTGAAATGGAGGACAACACCTACCAGTTAACCTTCATCCATGTTTTCCTGAAATAAAAAAGTATAATAATCATAATTGTACAATCATGATCTTTATCAAATATGAACTAGTAACTATTATACAGAATATTTTCATTGTACATAATGCATGTCATATAAAGCATGTTTTTAATATTGGATAGGAGCACAGTAATCTTTCAGATAGCACAGCCTCTCTCCTCAGCTATCCCTGAGTATAGTTCTGATCCTCTGAGGATGACCTCACCTCACACCCAGACAACCGTCAGTGTCTGTCTCCTGCTCGTCAGTGGCGGGGGACTGTAATCGTGTACACATGTCAGTAATGAGAGATTTCACGGTAGCATGTAAAACACACACTGTGTGGAATCACAGGGCCACACTCATTAACACTGAGACTGACCAGGGTGCCAGCTAATCTTAGCAAGCTGTCACTCTCCTGTCAGCATGACACCTCAATCACGCCATGGGCTGATCCTGAGAACACACCGTACAGCACCATCAGATCCCTCAACACCTCACAGACACAACTCCAGATAAACAACATCAAGAGTACCTAGTGGATACAGTAGTTTCTCTGGTCTTGGATATGTGTGTATATGTGTCTCTCTGTCTGTCTGTCTGTATTTTGTGTTTACTCATAGTGTACTTTTTTGTCTGCATGTGTGTTTAACAAGAATGTGTCTACATATCTGTTTTCTGTTTCTCATGTGCTCTGTCCTCTCAACCCTCCCTCTATCTCTCATCCCTCCCCACCCCCCTCTCTCTACCTCTAGGAATCCAGCTCTATCAACTCTATATGCATGTGCGTATTTGGGGCATTTCTCATGCCTCTCTGATGCCCTGGTTGATGTTATTGATGTGACAGACACTGGCATGTGACAGAGACTCCCCTCAGTCCTGCAGGCAGTGAGTCTCCATACCTCACTGGAAATGTGTGTCTGTATGTTTACTACACTCTACTGTGTCTGCATGCACGTGTGTGAGAGCCCAGGGCAGTGACCGTGTCTTCCCCTGCCTCACTCTGTCTGCCCTGACTGAGCCCCTACCAGTCAGCACACCCTGATGAGTGGAGATGGATCTGAGGCTGGAGCTGAAAAGACAGGGTGGGAATCCAGTGAGGGTGGAGCCTGGGACAAACAACTGCTAATTTCTCCTGGGACTGAGTGATTATCTGGTAAATTACCGACATCTTCATCCTCTTACTGACCCCTACCCAGCCCACCAACATATGTTCAGAGAAAACACTGCACAACCAATATAAAACAAACTCACAAATAGCACATGCACATTGACCTAAAACACAGCTCACAGAATTTACTACTGCAAAATTACAAAAGAAACAAACAACAAAATTCACATAACATAATCAACACTACATATTATAGAATAGTGAGAAAAAGATAGATAATGGAAAAAGAAACACAGCATCATTTACTCTAAATCTTAATGACGCATGGTCTGCATTGTTAATGGGAGATGGCTGTAACCCGCATTACAATCTGCTCATTGAACCCCTAGAAATAAAACAGCCTGTTTGTGATTTATTAGTTCAAAGGATTTTATTCATCTTGAGGCTTAACCCCCATAAAACATCTCTGGTTGATTGAGATGCAGAGGAAAGGCATCGTGGACATAATGTGTTTTCAATGTGGTTCCATCAAAGAGCAAAACAAAATGTATGTATGTAAAATACCAACACTATTGGCACAGTGGATTTGCAGAAACCCCCTTCCCCCATTTACCCTGCAAAAGGTTTATTAGGCAATCAGAAAGCATGACATCTCCTCACTGTGTCTGTTGCTATAGTTACCTGGCTCTGACTAGTCTATCCTCCTCCCCAGCCCACTGTGCTTCAGGGTGTGTGCTTGTGTTCATGACTATGAAAACAAACACAATGAGTGGATCATGGCTCTCATTGTGAGTTGTATGTGTCTGTGTGTCTGTGTGTTCATGTAAGTGTGAATGTATGCTTGCGTGTGGAGTCCACTGATTAAAATAAAATGACAGAATCATAGGACAAAGACAGAAAGGGAGAAGACAGAGGCAGAGTCGACCTAGAGAAATAGAGCAGGGTCATGAAGAAATGGGAAGAAGCCGAGTGAGGCAATAATCTTCTTACTGTGTGAGACCTTTGCACTGTTTATGATGTACAGTGGGGGGAAAAAGTATTTAGTCAGCCACCAAATGTGCAAGTTCTCCCACTTAAAAAGATGAGAGAGGCCTGTAATTTTCATCATAGGTACATGTCAACTATGACAGACAAATTGAGAAAAAAAATCCAGAAAATCACATTGTAGGATTTTTTATTAATTTATTTGCAAATTATGGTGGAAAATAAGTATTTGGTCACCTACAAACAAGCAAGATTTCTGGCTCTCACAGACCTGTAACTTTTTCTTTAAGAGGCTCCTCTGTCCTCCACTCGTTACCTGTATTAATGGCACCTGTTTGAACTTGTTATCAGTATAAAAGACACCTGTCCACAACCTCAAACAGTCACACTCCAAACTCCACTATGGCCAAGACCAAAGAGCTGTCAAAGGACACCAGAAACAAAATTGTAGACCTGCACCAGGCTGGGAAGACTGAATCTGCAATAGGTAAGCAGCTTGGTTTGAAGAAATCAACTGTGGGAGCAATTATTAGGAAATGGAAGACATACAAGACCACTGATAATCTCCCTCGATCTGGGGCTCCACGCAAGATCTCACCCCATGGGGTCAAAATGATCACAAGAATGGTGAGCAAAAATCCCAGAACCACACGGGGGGACCTAGTGAATGACCTGCAGACAGCTGGGACCAAAGTAACAAAGCCTACCATCAGTAACACACTACGCCGCCAGGGACTCAAATCCTGCAGTGGCAGACGTGTCCCCCTGCTTAAGCCAGTACATGTCCAGGCCCATCTGAAGTTTGCTAAAATGCATTTGGATGATCCAGAAGAGGATTGGGAGAATGTCAGATGAAACCAAAATATAACTTTTTGGTAAAAACTCAACTCGTTGTGTTTGGAGGACAAAGAATGCTGAGTTGCATCCAAAGAACACCATACCTACTGTGAAGCATGAGGGTGGAAACATCATGCTTTGGAGCTGTTTTTCTGCAAAGGGACCAGGATGACTGATCCGTGTAAAGGAAAGAATGAATGGGGCCATGTATCATGAGATTTTGAGTGAAAACCTCCTTCCATCAGCAAGGGCATTGAAGATGAAACGTGGCTGGGTCTTTCAGCATGACAATGATCCCAAACACACCGCCCGGGCAACGAAGGAGTGGCTTCGTAAGAAGCATTTCAAGGTCCTGGAGTGGCCTAGCCAGTCTCCAGATCTCAACCCCATAGAAAATCTTTGGAGGGAGTTGAAAGTCTGTGTTGCCCAGCGACAGCCCCAAAACATCACTGCTCTAGAGGAGATCTGCATGGAGGAATGGGCCAAAATACCAGCAACAGTGTGTGAAAACCTTGTGAAGACTTAAAGAAAACGTTTGACCTGTGTCATTGCCAACAAAGTGTATATAACAAAGTATTGAGAAACGTTTGTTATTGACCAAATACTTATTTTCCACCATAAATTGCAAATAAATTCATTAAAAATCCTACAATGTGATTTTTCTGGATTTTTTTTCTCATTTTGTCTGTCATAGTTGACGTGTACCTATGATGAAAATTACAGGCCTCTCTCATCTTTTTAAGTGGGAGAACTTGCACAATTGGTGGCTGACTAAATACTTTTTTTCCCCACTGTATTCCTTCTGGAAAAAGAGAAAAGAACACTAGACAGCAGGGTTAAAGACGAGGGAGAGACGGAGAGAAAGAAAACCCAATTCTCTGTCACGGATGGAATCTGCCAATCTTTGTTCATTTAGATGAAGAGGGAGGTGGTAGGTGATCAGGATGATAGTGGAGAGTTTTTCAGATGGATGGAGGCATGTTGTTTCACAGGTGGAGCTTTACACAATAGATCAACCCTCCTTTCCTCCCTCTCTCCTCCATAGCTGCATTGTTCAGAACAAAGGCAGCACACAGTCTAGGTCATTGATAACAAATCCGAATGTAGGTTGAGGAATGAGGGGTTGCTGTGGCAACGGTGGAGAGGGAGTGGGGGGATGTGGATGTTGGATGAACTACATCGTTCCCCCTCCTTTCTGCAGAACCACCATGCTTCATAAATATTAGAGGGGGATGAAGACTCAGACCAGGGAGAAGGAAAGAGGGGAAAGAAATGAAGAGAGAGATGGTAGAGGAGAGGTAGTAAAGGATACAGTTGAAGTCGGAAGTTTACATACACTTTTTCAACCACTCCACAAATTTCTTGTTAACAAATTATAGTTTTGGCAAGTCGGTTAAGACATCTACTTTGTGCATGACACAAGTAATTTTTCCAACAATTGTTTACAGACAGATTATTTCACTTATAATTCACTGTATCACAATTCCAGTGGGTCAGAAGTTTACATATACTAAGTTGACTGTTCCTTTAAACAGCTTGGAAAATTCCAGAAAATGATGTCATGGCTTTAGAAGCTTCTGATAGGCTAATTGACATCATTTTCAGTATGAAAATGTATGCACTCACTAACTGTAAGTCGCTCTGGATAAGAGCGTCTGCTAAAATGACTAAAATGTAAAATGTAAAAATTGGAGGTGTACCTGTGGATGTATTTTAAGGCCTACCTTCAAACTCACTGCCTCTTTGCTTGACATCATGGGAAAATGAAAAGAAATCAGCCAAGACCTCCACATTTTTTTTGTAGACCTCCACAAGTCTGGTTCATCCTTGGGAGCAATTTCCAAACGCCTGAAGGTACCACGTTCATCTGTACAAACAATAGTATGCAAGTATAAACACCATGGGACCACGCTGCTGTCATACCGCTCGGGAAGGAGACGCGTTCTGTCTCCTAGAGATTAACGTACTTTGGTGCGAAAAGTGCAAATCAATCCCAGAACAACAGCAAAGGACCTTGTGAAGATGCTGGAGGAAACAGGTACAAAAGTATCTATATCCACAGTAAAATGAGTCCTATATCGACATAACCTGAAAGGCCGCTCAGCAAGGAAGAAGCCATTGCTCCAAAACCGCCATAAAAAAGCCAGACTACGGTTTGCAACTGCACATGGGGACAAAGATCGTACTTTTTGGAGAAATGTCCTCTCGTCTGATGAAATGAAAATAGAACTGTTTGCCCATAATGACCATCGTTATGTTTGGAGGAAAAAGGTGGTCGCTTGCAAGCTGAAGAACACCATCCCAACCGTGAAGCACGGGGGTGGCAGCATCATGCTGTGGGGGTGCTTTGCTGCAGGAGGGACTGGTGCACTTCACAAAATAGATGGAAGTGGGAAATTATGTGGATATATTGAAGCAACATCTCAAGACATCAGTCAGGAAGTTAAAGCTTGGTCGCAAATGGGTCTTCCAAATGGACAATGACCTCAAGCATACTTCCAAAGTTGTGCCAAAATGGCTTAAGGACAACAAAGTCAAGGTATTGGAGTTGCCATCACAAAGCCCTGACCTCAAGCCTATAGAACATTTGTGGGCAGAACTGAAAAAGCGTGTGCAAGCAAGGAGGCCTACAAACCTGACTCAGTTATACCAGCTCTGTCAGGAAGAATGGGCCAAAATTCACCCAACTTATTGTGGGAAGCTTGTGGAAGGCTACCCGAAACGTTTGACCCAAGTTAAACAATTTAAAGACAATGCTACCAAATACTAATTGAGTGTATGTAACCTATTGACCCAATGGGAATGTGATGAAATAAATAAATGCTGAAATAAATCATTCTCTCTACTATTATTCTGACATTTCACATTCTTAAAATAAAGTGGTGATCCTAACTGACCTAAAACAGGGAATTTTTACTAGGATTAAATGTCAGGAATTGTGAAAAACAGAGTTGAAATGTATTTGGCTAAGGTGTATGTAAACTTCCGACTTCAACTGTACATATAAAGGAATGACACAGTGAGCAGGAGGAGGAGGTAAAGATAGAAAAGGGTTAAATGGAGGTATGGAGCGTGGGAGGCTGGTTGGTTTACTTGTTAAGTAGGCCAAGAGGGCTGGTGGTACTGGTAGGCAACTGCAGAGTGATTCTTTTCTCAGATCTCTCAGTGCCTAATAATGATTTCAGCTTCTCTCTGCTAGGCATTCTAGTGTGAAGCAGAACTGATGTAACACTGACACAATTAATACACTTTCTATGTACACTCACACAAACACAGCCTCACTGTAGGATTTTGTTGGTCTGTGTTTAAACTCTGACCCGGATTCTGTAGGATGATCAATCCTCTGTCTTATCCTCAGCTGGTGGGAGGGCTAAGTCGTCAGCCCTCTGTTTCCATGACAACGGCAGCTACAGTGGGTTTTTTCCACATCCGTGCAGGGATGGCTGTGCTTCTGTGTTCACTGTGTGTGGGGGGGGGGAGTCCTTAATTCCAGCAGAATAACTCTCTCCCACCCCATTCACCATGATTGACTCCAGAACTGCCTCCCAGAACAAAGAGCCACAGCAACACTGTGTGTGTCAACAAACACTGCTTCTATTACAGCACCAGTAGCTTACACAAGCCCATGTCCCAGCCTGTCTAATGGGATAGACCACAGGCGTTCTAGGTGTCAACATGTTTGTGCATTACAATGCTTTTCGTACCATGCTTTCACAGACCAGTCTCTTTCTAATTTTATAGTCATTGAGACTGGATGCAGCAAAACAACAGTATATGAAGCCTGATTTATAATGTTGAATAATATTTTGCAGAAAGTGGAGGTATATAGATGCATTGTCTATTAAGACAGAAATAAAACTAGCCCATAGTTTGTTGGGGACAGATGGAGATTGTATTGTGGATATGGCAGGACCGTCCTCTGGAGCGTGGTCATTCTAAACTAATGACCACACCAAGTGTTATTGGTCAGCTGGCCTTTCCTCACCATAATGACCAGAGGAAACAGAATAGTTGACCTTTTCTAAGGAGGGTGACCAATGGCACGAGACTGTGGTCTGAACAGGACATCTGCCCTGTGAGACATTTAAGGGTGTTGCAGGGGTGGGGAAGACATTACAAAGCTGTTGCCAAAGACACCAGTCAATGACCAATGAAGTCACATGACTTTGTTGACAAAAGAAGTGCAAGTCTGCCTGGTAACAGACAGATTACTGGGCACACTCCTAAATGAGGGGTGGAAGAGGGGGGATCCCCATGATAGAAAGGAAGGGTAAAATGAATGGCATTAGGAGTGGCACTTCCTCACAATGTTTGTCAGTGACTGATGTAACCCCCACATGGAAACTCTTTACTCGCTAAACAAATGAATGTAATTGGTTCAAAACACCAGATTTTTTGGGGAAGTATCTCCATACATTATGGGTCATTCTGAAGCCTAAAGCTGACACTGCTATTGGCGTCTGGGAAAACACTATTGCCTATATACAAATCATGGTAGAAGCATGCACCAAAATATCCACGAGGGGGTTCTTCAGTGAGGAATTAGACTACGCATACTAAATTCCAGTTGTTGTGTATATGGGCAAAGAGGGTGATATAGTGTGCACTATAGACAACCTCCATCTAAACCCCTCAATAGAAAGATGTCCTTCATTATCCATACATTTTATCAGAGAAACAGCATATCTGATTGGCCGATTAATGTCCCTGACAGTGTGTAAATGGAAGGCTTAGCACTGCAGCAGCTGCGGGCTGTGAGAGCTATCTGTCTGCCCTGATCCTTTAATGCAGTCTCAGTCTCTCCTTTACCCTATGTAAGGCGCTTAGGAGGAGCAGGGAATGGGATCTGCCCTGAGAAAGGGTGACAACCCAGCAGCAGCACCAATAGTCCTCATTCAGGCCTTAACACACTTCCCACCATCTCCTCACTGACCACTCATGTTAAAGCTGCTTAAGGGATGGACTCTTGAATACTGCTGCTGAAAGACAGGGGACCTGCCGGAAACAGGAACACCTAAGGGACAGTTAAACTTCTTTGTTTAATTTACTTAAGCATATGTAGAAAACTGTAATCAAAATAATTGCTACAGTGTGTTTTTACAACCTACGTATTACCATACCAAAGCCTTGCCATGATTCACTTTTCTATTTTGTACTTTCCCTTGATCTTTTTTACAGTAACTACAGTATCTTCAATATACTTATGCAACTTACTCTCTCTCTCTCTCGATTACTCAACTATATCATTACCACGTAATTTCACTCATAAGCCCTTTGTAGTCCACAGGAGTAGCTCTTAACTTCATCCCAGTGTGTTTGTGTGGGTGGTTCACTCAGCCCCTACAACAACAACCCCTCCAGTCCTCTGATGAGGGGAATATTTCTTAATTGGGTTACATGGGGACCAGGTTTGAAGGGTTTCTGGGGAAAGAACACCGCCCTGCTGTTTGACGTTGTGTCCCTGTTGTGTTTATGGTGAGGAAGAAAGAGAAGAGGAACAGAGTTGACTGCAAACTGTATTCTATTAGTCTATAACTGTAGTTCAGTTTGGTTCTGAGTTGATAGGGATAGATTTTCCCTCATCTATGGTACACATATTGTGGCAAGGAACTTGTAGAGTCTTACATTCGTAACATTTTTTGTTCGCAGATGTTTTACTCCATTTACCTCATTGTGTTCTTCTCTCCTTTAAACAATTCACTCCCTTTACTTTCCATAGAACCTCTGATTAAACCTCTGTGTATGTATTTTTCATAAGGCCTTTGTCCTTTAGGGCTGACGTCAACACACTTTCATGTGCTCTACTCCCTCTCTATTCCCAGCCTCATGAGCAGCTGAGGAAATAGTGATCTGCATCATCAAATCCCAGTCTTTCTCTCATCACCTTGGCAACCGCTGCAGCACTGAAATTATTCTATGTGTCAGGTGGCAGCCATTTTGTGTCCGCAGCAGGAGAGTCGGGACCACTTGTGTGCTGCAGGTCTGCACATCTGATTTAAGAAAATGGAGGCATTATTTTCTTCAAGGTATAGAATATTGGAAATATAGTTTTTTGTAGGATTATTGCTCATTTTATGTAGTAAAACTGTAAGACATTTTTTTGTTGAAATATTACTTGTGGTATTCATCCTTGTTGTTGTATTAAGATAGATGTGCTCTGCTTACTTAATCAGTTAGATAAAGTGGAATAGTATGGGAATTGATGACTTGCATGAAAGCAATGCTCTACAATTAACGTTACTGCTTTACTAAAGACAAAGGTGTATTGCATTGTTTTCTAAATAATATTTCACAATAGTTGAAAATAATATAATAATAAAAATAATTGCTTATATAAGACCATATTTGTATCTAATTTTGTATCACCAACCTGTGTTAAATAATTGTTAACACCTTCCCATTCTGTATATCGTTGGGAGTGTGGGCTCTGTTATGTCACTCCCAGTGACTCAGTGAGTGTGGGTCTGCCACTGCAGCAGTTCCTGTAGCTATATATAGACCGGACAGTGTTATTGTGGGACCTAGAGTGAGATGCCTGCATCCTCTGTGTCCACTGATGTAGAATTCATTACACAATGAAAGTTTATAGGTTGTGTTGTAAAGGAGGTTGACGTTGTTATAAAATGTGTCCTTAAGAAGTCCTTAATCTCACATCTGTATGACGGAATCAAACTACCTGATTGGATTAGCTTGCTGTCTGATCAACCAAAACAAGGTCACTGTATTTGATCCTAAATCAAGCAACATATTATTGTATATATCAAGGCATTATGTATGTATCTCATACTTTAAAAGCATATGTAAGTTGTTGAAAGATCTCATTAGGATGTTATTCATTATAATGGCATTATAAAGTGTCCATTTTTAAAAACATTTTTAGTCATTTAGCTGACGCTCTTATCCAGAGCGACTTACAGTGAGTGCATACATTTTCATACTGGCCCCCCGTGGGAAATGAACCCACAAACCTGGCGTTCCAAGCGCCATGCTCTACCAACTGAGCTACAGGGTATCTCCTTCCCCTGCAGGTCATGGCTCTGTCTTCTGAAGACAAAATAACTATACATGGCTTTGAGTTTATATCCTACTTCCCAGATCTCTGCAGAGCCCTCTTCTGTTCCACGTCTCTCTGACGTCTTTCTGCCTTCACATACCCCACTTGATTAAATGTGGGCTGAAAAATGGGTCAGGTCTGATTCAGAGCTCTATGGATTTAAAGAGCCCACAGAACTGCTGATCTGGGTGGAACAGAGATTTCTGAGCATAGAGGGGAAAATGGATTGGGATCCATCACTCAGACAGCAGTTCATCCACACACGTGTCATTTTATGCTGTCGATATATGAGCTGCATAGAAACACTTACATTGATGGTCATTGTACATGCTGAGTTGGCAACGGACCTTATTAACTCTAATGGTATGTGTGAGGTTTAGAATGTTATAAAGGGGGAAAGACTAGGTGTGTGTGAGGTACAGGATTAGGGTCCCACTCCACTCCATCGTCTGTGGCTGAACTGTGCTGAACAAAGAGTGGATTACTTCTAGCAGAGCCATGGCTCCAGTTCAGTCAACTCCAACAGACAGGCTCCAATATGGATGCTGCCATTAGCTATGATAATCCCCTTCCTCCTACCAGCTATCAAATCATCATTCATTAGTAAAACACCACCAATACCAAAGAGAGGGCCACACACAGACATAATTTCAGAAGACATTTTTATTTTGAAATGTCAGTGAGCAGAGAGTAAACAAAAACCATAAACTAATAAACAGCGATATAAATATTAGCATATAAAATAAGAGTGTAACAGGGAGAAGCGCTAAGCATTTTAATACCAAAGATAATACAATAGAATAAAGAGGATTATTCCAGCAGAAGACACATATTTATATTCATATGAGCAAGGGTGGCATTCCAGTAACATAAACAATTGATTAAAATCACAAACACAGGAAGAGGTACAGGGAAGTGGAATCACAATTTAAAGACATGTAGGTGTTGTGTTAAAATGTAAAGTTTGGTGTGACCAAAGAAAGAAAGCAATAGGAGAAAACAGAAATATGCACAACAAATTTCACAAGCCTCTAGCTAACACTGTCTTTTGAAAGTTTTAGTTTTATTTACAGCTTGGTTAAGTCAGTGAGCTCAACTCTTAGTCACTACACCACTACAATTAATATGAACCACTTCATTTTTAAAATATTTTTTATATTATTTTATTATTTTCTGAAAAATATTCAAAACATTCCAGTACTAGCCAGCTGTGTGGCTGTGGTGAGAGAGTGATGTCGCTCTCTCAGCACCATACAGATTGGCTATGTGTCTTATTTACATGGGGGCAGAGTGTCGGTGCAGCTGAGGATTTGGCAGGGTAAAGGATGGGCTGACAACATTCTCTGTGCCCCAGACTGCTTCTAAGAGAGGAGAGGGAAGTGGTCTCTGTCCATGGTCCTGATATTGTCCTGAACGCTACAACAAGGCTTCTCCAAAGTCTCCTGTAAACTGTCCATTACAGAACATCCTACAGTGCCTGGAGTTGTAGTGTACTGAACATGTGGTCTGGGCAAGGTTTTCCTTGGAGAACTGAGGAAGTAAGACTGAGAACTGAAGAAGTGATTAGAGCACATTTACAGGCTGTCATAGCCAGAGAGGTACTGTACATGTGGCAAGAGGACAGAGACTGTCCACCCTTTCCCCTCCCTATGTCTTTACCCTGGGGTCACAGGACTCTGTCTAACCCTAACCTTAACCTTAACCAACAACCCTGGGGTCACAAGACTCTGTCTAACCTTAACCCACAACCCTGGGGTCACAGGACTCTGTCTAACCCTAACCCTCACCTTAACCCACAACCCTGGGGTCGTGGTCACAGGACTCTTTCTATGAGCCTTAGAGAGGGCCACAGTGCAGAGCCAATAACACTGGGCCAGCTCGGCATAACGCTAATACAACGTTACAACAATGCTGAGACAATATCGAAATAATGCTGGTTCTAAGTTTATAAAACACTGATCCATCACCTTTACACTGTTACATTATTTAAACAAAGTTTAGTTTTAATGCAGTACAGGATTCTACCAATAATGATGGAAAAAGGTTACAATCGTGGATAAAATGATCTAAGTTACCACAGAATCCTGCTTGGACAAGATTTTAAAAAGAAGCTGGATATACTTTGATGGTCACCATTATAAGTAACACAAAATCAGCATCTGTTCTTATGCTTACTAGTCATATAACTCAAATTAACCAGGCATTTTAAAATGTTAATGCTACAGTATGCATTCTCACATGTAATGTGTATTTTTGTGATGAAGTTGAGCTAGCCTCTTTCTTCTAATGGATGATAGTGTAGTCTAAAGCAAATTCTCTAAATAAACCAAAAGGTAGTGTAATTCGTGTCATCATAAGAAGCAACTACTTGGCATTTTAGAGAAACATCAAAAGTTTCAATGAAAACAAACAATCAGATTTGTTTTTCTTTAGAATGCTATGACACAAAGCTAGATCACTACATGAATTCCAGGTACCTGAAATCCATCTGAATCCAAAATACATCTCATGTCCTCTTTCTCCTTTCCCCTCTCTTCCTCCCCCTCCCACCCCACATACACCACAAACCAATAACCTCTGTCTGAAGTAAGCTGTGATGACCATAGGAGCAAGAAGGACAGCAATTGCCCACTACCATTATTTTGCCATATCCTCACTAAACCCACAATGCTGGGAATATCAGATTGAACTATCAGATTGAACTATCAGATTGACTGGCATAAGAAAAACAACGATCAAGACTTCTATTGAGGGAGGACACTCGGCAGTATGGGGGGCAGGGACTTGGTTTCCGTGGCGATGGGGCCTGGTGTTAGCTTGGCTTACTTCTTGTCCTTCTTGGTGGACTTCTTCTTGCTGGCGGGGGTCTGGGCAGCGTTGGGGACGTTGACCTGGGGCATAGCCTGAGGCGGGCCCTGCAGGGCCTGCTGGGGCATCATCTGCTGGGGGTTGGCTGTCAGGGTGGCCGTGCTGCCGGGGATGTAGACGTTCTGGCGGTAGTCGGGCACATGCTGCATGGCGAACTGGGCATTGTAGCGGGGGCCAAGGGTCGCAGTCGCTTCGCTCACCTCTGAGAGAGAGAGACGGAAGGGAGGGAGAGAGGGTTATAGCTGGGTGTGTTGTGCTGCTGTGAAGAGAGAGTGACTCATTACTCACTGAGGGTCATTGCTGCACTGCATTGCAGCTCCAGCTCAGCACTGTTCTGAGCCAGCCAGCCAGCCCCTCCCCTCCCCACAACATGTAGAATCTCCGCTCTCTCACACAGAGATCAGATGTAAACAACTTCATGCAGCACATTCAGCTATCATCAAATATAATTTAGAATTGAGGATTAGCTACATTGAGTAATCACACAGTAATAGAGAGGGAGGCAGTGACTGCAGCTGGGGAGCATTGAAACAAAGAGCTCTGTGTCCCATAGCCCTCTGTGTTGGTTCATTCATACACAGCGACTGTAGAGAATCACACTGTGCTCTATACATGTGTTCTTGGCAGCCTTTCTCTCTGTCTGTCTTAATGGAGGTACACACAGGAAGGATGTGTTGTTTCCTTATCAACTGCCACTCTGATCTAATGAAGTCATATGAATCTAATGAAGTCACTCAGAATCTAGTGCCTGAGATGCTGCTCTTCAACAGGGCTCTCTCTGTAGCTGTACCCAGTGGCAGAGAGCGCTCTATCTCCCCATCTGTATGCAGTGTCAGTCCTCAGTAGAGAACAGAGAGATCTCGATCTCTCTCTCTCTCTCATAACATTGTGAGGTAGCTAAAGACAGAGAAGGAGAGGGGATTTCTGGGAGATGTAGGCAGCAGACTCACCGTTGGCAGCAGCCATCAGAGCCTGGATCTGTTCAGCCTCGGTGGGGGGGTTGGGCCAGGGTCCTGTTCCAGCTACTGCACCACCTGCCCCTCAGGATGGGGGCCAGCTCTGCAGGAGAGGAAGGGGAGGAGTTAGTATAACAGATACACACATCTCTCTCTCTCTCTCTCTCTCTCTCTCTCTCTCTCTCTCTCTCTCTCTCTCTCTCTCTCTCTCTCTCTCTCTCTCTCTCTCTCTCTCTCTCTCTCTCTCTCTCTCTCTCTCTCTCTCTCTCTCTCTCTCTCTCTCTCTCTCTCTCTCTCTCTCTCTCTCTCTCTCTCTCTCTCTCTCTCTCTCTCTCTCTCTCTCTCTCTCTCTCTCGTCAGCATGGCACCACCCAGCCTCCAGCAGCCATTTTGAGTGAGCAGTGCACCTGGAGC
>NW_028156877.1:0-1000 GCF_964263955.1 Coregonus lavaretus
CCCAACCAACAGACCAATTACCAGATTTTTTTTAAACCAGAGTCCCATGTTTCCTGTTACGGTGCCCCTATTTGGAGCTTTCACTGCATTATTTCTGTTCTCCCAACATAATTGAATCCCCTGGCTGCTCATCACTGGGCTAATTTGACCCGATGTGCAGCGCTTGGTAATCAGAGTGCTGCCTATGAGGCTATCAGACCCCAATTAAGTGTCCTCTTATTTCCACATAACGAGCGCCTCTGTTATTGTATTTTCCTTTTTAGTGCTCAGGCTTTGTTTGGGTAATTTTGTAATAGAAGCAGTATTGAAGTAGATATTAAAGTCTTATTAAAGTGGAGGCGCCGTTAAGGTTAGGTTAGGGGTGTTTAGTCTGATACAGGTGGGTGGGTGGGTGGGTGGGTGGGTGGGTGGGAGAGAGAATGTTAAGTGAGTACAATTCTTGATGGGGAATTGTGAGATAGGGAAGAGTGAAAGTTTAACATTCTCTCTGTCTTTCACACACACCCACACACACGTAGCACACATGCACTCTCTCTCTTTCTCCCCACTAACTGTATCTGTGACACTTTCTTGTTCTCTCTTTCTCTCTCTGTTCTGTGTCAGTGACTAGAGATGTGTGTGAAAGGAGCCCATGGAGAGCAATAGCAGAGTGTCTTGTGTGCGTAGTGTGCGCGTGTGCACGTGTGTGTGTGTGTGCGTGCATGCGTGCTTGTTTCTGTGTGTGTGTGCGTGCATGCACATGTGTCTCTCTGTGTTTCTCTGTGTGTGTGTTTGGTGTTGGTGTCGGCTCCCCGTTGCCTAATTAAAGGGCGAGGAAAGCCACTCACAGAGAGATTAAACCTAAAAGGGCAAATTAGCACTAAAAAGGGGTGTGGCAAATTCACACATAGGCACAGGCCATGAAATCTCTCTTGACACCTGTGAAAAGAAGAAGGGGGGGAGAAGAGGAGGAGGATGGAAAAAAATACGTTTGTGTTTCTGTTTCTGGAGTCTGTGCATT